>NW_007730924.1:97852-128948 GCF_000696425.1 Galeopterus variegatus | reverse complement strand
ATAATACTAACAACCACTGTGATCATTCACACACATTTGCTTTAAACTTGAAAATAAAAAAGCAATAATAATGTCATCATCATAACTATCCTAGTAACTCTTACTCTATCTTCGGCAGTATCTTGTGTGTTTTTATACATATTAATTCTTTTAATCCTTACACCATCTGTAGTTGTTAAGTAATAGACTTCAACAGAGAAGCAGTCAGCACTCAGAGGGTTGGAGAGTCAGGTATTTTATTACACCAGCAGGCCCAGATGAGCCAGTGCTTCAAAATCTGAGCCTTCAGCTTAGGTCTTACAGGGCTTATATAGGCGGACTCTTCCAGGCTCTTTTAAGTTTTGTTCTCTCAGCACTCATGTAGCCAGTACAATAGTCACTGCGATAAGCAAGCACATTTACAAAAGCTGGAGTAGAGCAGTTGATTATCAGTAAATCTGATACAATAAGCAGGTTCTGTTCTAAAGGCAAAACAAGCTAATGAAAGAATTAATTTTCTATTTTTCCAACATAGTAAGTTGAATGGTGTTCCCCCAAAAGATATATCCACCCAGAATCTCAGAATGTCAACATATTTAGAATAAGGGTCTTTGAAGATATAATTAAGGTAAGGATTGAAATGAGATTGTCCTGAGTTAGGGTGGGCTCTAAATCCAACGATGAGTGTCAGAAAAGAAGACTCAGAAACAGACAGGAGAGAAGGCCACGTGAAGCCTGAGGCTGAGACTGGACTCAAGCAGCCCCAAGCCAAGGAAACCAAGAATTGCCAGCAGCCACCAGAAACTAGGAGAGAGGCATGGAACAAATTCTCCCTCAGAGCCTCCAGAGAGAGCCAGCTCTGCCAGTATCTTCATTTCAGACTTCTGGCCTCCAGAACTGCAAGAGAATACATTTCTGCTTTTGTTGTTTTGAGCCACCAAGTTTGTGGTAATTTAATATGGCACCTCTAGGAAACTAATACACCATCCTATAAAGTAAACCATGTTACATATGAGGATTAGGGAGCACGGAGTGGTCAAGGAACTTGCCAAGTACTCCATACACCTTAGTTATTATTAATAGCTACTGTTAGAACTAGCTGGTGGAGGGACCAGGAGGAACCCAGGCAGTTTGTTTCCAAAATCATGCCCTTAACTATTGCCGTTTCAATTTTCATGGATCTACCTTACCAATAAGAAAAGTTCCTGATGGGCAAAGGTCAGTCTCTCCTTCTTGGACCCCCTCAGGGTCAGCTGCAACCTTATAACCAGAGTAGGTAATCCACAGTATTTTTTGATATCTGCAAACTAATTTTGAAACATGGCAACATGGTAATTCACAATTTCTTCATTTACAGAGAGTCAGAACTACAGGAAGAAAAACACTGAGTAAAAAGACGATGGTAGCCTGGAAGCTGAGGCGTGAACACTGTACCACCTGCCTCTAATCTTCCTCAGATACCCACGATTTTGCTCCATTCTTATAACAATCTTGTGAAGCATGCCATTTTATTATCTTGATTTTAAAGATGGGGAAACTGAAGCCCAGAGAGGACAAGTAACTTACTGAAGGTCACAGAGCAAACAAGTGGTACAGGAGTCTGATGTCAGAAATCATCACACTGTCCCAAGTAGTTCTCTCTGTTCCTCTCCTGTCCATCTGTCACCCTACCATACTGCTCTTCCAGGGGGGTGCCTCTCCAGTGACTTTGATGAAGACTTAATCCTAGACTCTGATCAATAATATATTGAAAATATCTTCTGTGGGATGGCAAGAGGTATTTCATGAAAAAGGGTACCTTGGTCAAAAAGTGTGAGAAAAAGTGGAATACACAAATTGAACCACTTTCTTCATAGCCATTTAGAGTGCAGGTTCCAGAACCAAACTGTCCAGATTCCAACCTCGACTGTGTCACTTACTAGCTGTGTGACCTAAGACAAGTTACTTTACCTCTCTGTGCCTCGAGACCCTCATCTGTAAAACAGGATAATAGTAGAACTCACCTCATTGGGTTTTGTAGATAAAAAGAGAAAATCCATGTAAAAATATTTAGAGTGGTATCTCGTACAGAGTACTCAACAAACCTTGGTTATTATTAATAGCTATTACTACAAGACTTTTAAGAGTCGTGACTAGACAAATGTTCTTTGAGATACTTCATGAGAGGATGTGGTTATTTCACAAACCTCAGTGCTATGCTGTGAGGGAACAGAACACATATCATATTCCAAATGAGCACATTCCTAACATTCTGGAAGTTGTCTTTTCACAAATCAGATAGGGTCATCCCTGCCTTTGTGCACATTGGTGGAGGAAGCTCTGTGGGTGCAGCTGCCAACTTAAGAGGCTGAAGCTGAGAAGTGACTGTCTTACCCCCCTCACCCCCACCTCTGCCCCAGTGCTACAGCAAGACCCACCTCCCAGGCTGCACCAGTTAAGATTTGGCGGCACCATCACTGATGGAAGCCGGCCAAGCACTGGGAGCCTCCAGTTGTGCAGCAGCTCCTGAGTGTGAAATGAGAGATGCCATCCGGGAGGGCTATAGGACACCTTGCTTTCTCTGACATTTGACAAGAACCGAACAGGCAGGAGCTGATCCCGTTGAAATTCACGAGGAGCCCAAGGCTGCTCTGGTTCTGTTCTCCAGCTCTGCGAGCTCGTCATGCCCCCTGCATAATCAGTTCATCAGTGCTACTTCTGCCCGTGAAACCTTATTACCCAGGGAAATGCTGAGTGTGCACACTTGGAGCTTCTGAGTGCAGAAAACTTTCTGAATAATTTAGGAGAATGGGCTGATAACAGATGCACCATAAGCGGGGCTCCCAAGGGGGAGCTTTATTAACCATGAACAAATTCACAGCTTCTTGAGATTTCAGATCTGAACACAACAACCCAGGACTCCACTGCCTCTAAGTGCAGAGCTATTTATTTTGCACACACTGACTTCTTGTGCTCCAGCCCCAGTGTTGGCAGGACAAGGATGCCTGAAAGGGGAGGACCAGACACACCTGCTCCCAATTGGACTCTTCACACCAGACCCTAGTGCCCATGCCTCTTATCCTCTCTTGTCCCAGCCAGTGTCACCTTTGCCCTGCCTCCACTCTGGCTCTCTACAGTTTTTTCTGCCTAGCTGCAGGGTGCTCCTTCTAAGACATAAATTCATTCATTCATTCATGTCATTTCTGCTTAAAACACTCCAATGGTGTCCTACATACTGAGTATAAAGCCAAAACTGCCTAGCTGCAGGGTGCTCCTTCTAAGACATAAATTCATTCATTCATTCATGTCATTTCTTCTTAAAACACTCCAATGGTGTCCTACATACTGAGTATAAAGCCAAAGTCCTTACCCTGGCTACCAGATGCTACATAATCTTGTTCCTGTTACCACACTGACTTCCACTACTGCCCCTCTCAGCTCTTGCTGCAGACCCACTGGCCTCTTTGATGAGGTTCTGGAACACACTAAGCATGCGCCTGCCACAGGGCCTTTGACCGCACTGTGCCCTCTGCTCATCAGGGCCTTCTCCAGCATCTGCATTACTCACAACCTATTCCACTCAAGTCTCTGCACCTGGACCGCGGGAGGGCTTCCTGGGCCACCATCATCACCCTCCATCTCCTTACCCTGCCTCACCTGCCTTCACTGTACCTGCCACTGCTTGTCATTGTATTGGTACTTAATCTCTCTTTCCTACTGGAATGTAAATCTGTGAAGACACAGACGAATCCTGCTTGCTCACTGCTGTATCCCCAATGCCCCAAATAGTAAAAATTCCTGGGGAAAGTGGGCAGAGGGTCTCTAACTCTGTACCCTGGGAAGTCCTGGCACCTGAATCTTTCATTTGAGACAAATCACCTTAGATGTAAACTGCTTCATGGCCATTATTCCATTTAGCCTCACAGGTGAGAAAAGCGTCCAAGAAGTGAGGTCACTTCCCCCAGGTCACATGGCCATGAAGTGACAGAGCTGAGATTTGAGTCCAGGTTTGACTGACCAACACTCAGAGATAACACATTGTATTAGGACAGGTCCCACTTAAGTCTGTCACTGTGATCTCTTTGGGGGACTGTAAAACCACTCTTGTGGCTGAAATGTTCCTTTTATGGGCAGCTGGCTGAGCTCAGGATTATAGAGAAGACACATGTTCACTGTACAAAAACAGAACCCCATCCTTCTAGAAACTTCCTTCTCACAAATAGATATAGGGAACATAACCCTTTTCCAGAATCATCTAGAGATCCACCACCTCGCAGCAGGGCTGGGATGTGATTGGTTTTCATTTCTATTTTTGTTTTCTGGTGGCTGGCCAGTATAGGGAACTGAACTGGACCCTTGACCTTGGTGTTACATGGCTGTGCTCTAACCAACTGAGCAACCAGCCATCCCCTAGGGCTGGGATGTGGAGCCAGTGTACACAGTCTCCTCTCCCAGAGTGGCCTAGATGGTGCCCTGACCTGGTCCCTCCAGGCCAACTCTATGGGCACCTGCGGATTGGACCTGGCTCTCTGCCCCTGCTCATGGCCCTTCCAGAACATTCTACGTCTAACTCCTCATTATGGTGCTCAGAGCTCTTCGCCCCTGGGGTCCTTCCTCCTTTTCCACTCCTGTCTCTTGCTGCTCTTTCTCTGGCTGCTCTCCCATGTGCTGGCCACACCAGTCTAGAAGACGGGACACAAGCTCCTCAGACACACTCACAACATGCCTGCCTAGTGCCTAACGCCTGGAAACGCTGGGTCCCACTGCCTCCTGGCTTAATAGAAGAGACTCAAAGAGTTTAATGAAGGAACAGTAGGATTAAGATCGGGATTGTAAAATCCAGATTAAAAACCTGTACCCACCAGAGCTGACATGAACACTAGAGACTGCTGTGTTAAATTTGAGCCAAGCGAACGATGGTGAGCTTGCTTCTCTGATGCCTTTTTATCTGTACAAAGACTCTGATCCCTTCACAGATTAAAAAGTGCCTCGTGAGTGCTGAACGGCAAAGAAGAAATGCTGCTGGGAGGGAGGCAGGCAGACAGCTTCAAAGGCAAGGGCGGTGTCGAGAACGGAGCAGGGAGGTCTGGCTGGGGCCACGTGCATTCATCCACCTAGGAAGCCCAGATCCTGGGTTAGGCTCTATTCTCAGGGCTGGGGATTCAGAAAGTCAAGGCATGGGCCTGAGCCTGGAGGTGTTCACAGTTTGGGAGTGGCCCTGGGGGGCCATTTCACTCCAGCCCCCCTTCCACCACCTCTGCTGTGCCTGCGGCCACATTCTTTCCAACAGGAAGTTTCAAGGGCTTGTCTTGACCACTGTAAACCTAAGGGTACCCCACCCCCGTCCACTCTGACTTTCCTGTTTAAAAAAAGCATCCCATGGGGCTGGAGCGCCTTTGTGGGTCCCTATTCCAAGCACATCTCCTGTCCCAATTTAGATGTGGATTGAAAAAGTTTAATTTAAAGGGCAGACCAGCAAATGACTGCATCCCATGGGGCTGGAGCGCCTTTGTGGGTCCCTATTCCAAGCACATCTCCTGTCCCAATTGAGATGTGGATTGAAAAAGTTTAATTTAAAGGGCAGACCAGCAAATGACTGAATCAGAGGAGAACCACAAAAACCCCACTGAACCATTACCATGGCAACTCAAGTTTCTAAAATTAGCCGAAAGGAGGGTGATGGGAAAACACAAGTTGCCCATTTTCAGAGAGACCACAGCAGGAGCCATCCTGGCCCTCAGCCACAGGGAAATTAGAGAGGTGACCCATGTGCCAAGAAGGAACTAGGATTCTAGCACCAGCGAAAGCCAGAAGTCCAGTGCCCTAAGATTAAATTCAAAATGAGAGTGAGGGAGAGTGAGGAAGGGAAAGTGGGGACACACACACACACACACGGGGACACACACACACACACACACACACACACTCACACATTCACACACACACACTCACACATATACTCACACACACACACTCACACACACACATACACACACACACACACACACACACACAGACACAAAGAGAAAGTTAGTTCTAAGACTGAAAACAGGAGATAGTAATCTCCCTGGGAATTTTCACTTGTTCTTGTTCCAAAAAACTGAATGGCTTAGGGCCCTCCCAACCAAATGAGGGCAGAAAGTCTCTCTAAAAACTGTACACTCCATCCTTTTGACAACTGCTACCAAACAGTCAACTGGTGGCCCCTCGGAATGGAGGAAAACCCCCAGTGACAGTGATCCCAGAGCTCTCTGAAGCTTGCTTGGAGCTGCTGTACACCCTCGGAGCTTGATCTCTGCTTCTTCTTGGTGGCTGGCTGGTAGGTGGGTCACTGAACCTGGCTGTTCCATAATAGATGAATAACTACAGGGTCTGGGACTGTAGAAAATTCAAAGATACCTGCTTGATTTCTGCAAGAGGAAATAATAACCAAGTATTCCCGGGGCTTTTTTATAATCCATGAGTCCCTGCTGAAAGCTCTTCAGACACCTAAGACAGGCTGGAAAGCTCAGGCAAGCATTTAAAACATTAATAGGCTGTGTTAAAACAAGGGAAGAAATCAAAGCCTTGCATCGCTGACAGAGGGTCCAAGCTGGTTTGCTTGGGAAGAGGAATAAGACAGTCAACAGCGGAGCGCACTCATGAGTTCATTAAACATTTACTGAGCACCTAGTAAGGGCTAGCCAGCATGCCAGGAGATTCTGCTTCCCTCTTATGGGGTGAGAGTTGTCAGGGAATGGACGGGAAACTCTGGAAATTTAGGATTACCATGGCTGCTTAGATTACTTAAAATTTATTTATCTATTTTTAAAAATTTGTTTTTAATTGACACATATGATTGTACATATTTATGAGGTACAGAGTGATATTTCAATACATGTATACGAAGTGTGATGATAAAATCGGGGTAATTAGCATATTCATCATCGGGGTAATTAGCATATTCATCATCACAAAACTTTATCATTTCTTTGTCATGAGAACACTTGAGTGACTCTCTTGTAGCCATTTGAGAACATACAATAAATTATGGTTAATTATCGATGTCCAGCACTACTGTACACGACTAGAACTTATTTTTCCTATCCAGCTGTAATTCTGTGTCCATTAATCAACCTCCCACTATCTCCCTACTCCCGCCCCTTCCCAGTCTCTAGTGACTACGATTCTACTCTCTGCTTCGAAAAGCTCAACTTCTTTTTTTGGCTCCCACATAAGAGTGAGAATATGCAGTATTTATCTTTCTGTGCCTGACTTATTTCACTTAATGTAATGTGTTCTTGTTTCATCCATGTTGCTGCAAATAACAGGATTTCACTATTTTTTCATGGCTGAGTAGTATTCCATCGTGTGTACATATATATTTTTTGAATTGGCAATATACTCATACTCATGTTTCAAAATTCAAAAGGTGAGAAAGAATTTGCAGAGAAAAGAAAGTCTGTTTCCCATTTCTGTCTCCCAGCCACCAGCTTCCCCTCCGCAAAGGCAACCACTGATCCTCTTTCTTTTGCTCAGTTTCTTTTTTGTGTAGGCTTCCAGAAATAGTCCGTGCATTAGCAAGTACCTATAATTTTTAATACACAGTAACATGTTCATTTTTTCACTTACTGAAGCACATCAATACATATTTTTTAATGTATCATTTTATGTACCAAGTACCATTTTGTCTATTTAATAAATATAGCACTTACTATATGACAGGCTTTTTTTTTTAAATTTAACTTTTTATTTAGAGGTAAGTTTAGATTTACAGAAAAGTTGCAAAAATAGTATAAAGAGTTCCTGTAAATCCTTCATCTGGCTTCCCCTTACTTAACCATAGAACAATTACCAAAACTAAGAATTAACTTTGGAACAATTATACTAAGTTACAGAATTTATTCATTCAGAATTCAGCAGTTTTCCCACTAATGTCCTTTTTCTGTCCAATCTGGGATCCCACATTGCATTTGTCTCCTCTAATCTGCAACCGTTTCTTAGTCTTTTCTTGTCTTTCATGACTTGAACTTTTTTTTTTTTTTTGTCCTTGTGACCGGTAAGGGGATTGCAACCGTTGGCTTGGTGTCACCCACACCGCACTCAGCCAGTGAGCACACCAGCCATCCCTATATAGGATCCGAACCCATGGCAGGAGTGTCGCTGCACTCCCAGAGTGCGCCACGGGGTCAGCCCCATGACTTTAACATTTTTAAAGAGGACTGAGAAGTTATTTTGTAGAATGTCCTTCAATTTAAGTTTTTCTGATGTAATCTCACCATTTAAAGAATATATATTATTGAAAATAATATTACAGAGTATATTCAGTGTATCTTAGCAGGGGGTACCTAATATGCATTTAGCAAAGAGGTTAACCTTGATCACTTGGTTAAGGTATCTTCAAGATTCCTTACCGCAAAGTTACTATTTTCCCCTTTGCAGTTAAATATCCTGGGGGAGATCCATTGAGACTATGCAAATATCCTGTTTCTGCTTAAACTTTCACCCACTAATTTTAGCATTCATCATGGATCTTGCCTACAGCAATTATTACAGCAATTAATGTGTTGTTCTTGTGGTGATTTTTCTATTTCCCTCACTCCTTCTACATTTCACTGATTGGAATTTTTCTGTAAGGAACATTTGCCCCTTCCTCCTATTTATTAATTTATTATTTATTTATATTTAATGGACTCATGGATACTTACTTTATCTTCTGAACTATAATCCAATATTATTTGCTATAGTTTGAACATGTCCCTCTAAAATTCAAGTGTTGCCAATGTGATGGTATTAAGAGGAGGGGCCTTTAAGAGGTGATTAGGCCATGCAGGCTCCTCCATCAGAAATGGGATTAAGGTCCTTATAAAAGAGGCTTCACACAGTCATTTGCTTGCCCTTCCTCTTCCGCCATGTAAGGACACAGTGTTACCCATCCAGAGGATGCAGTAATAAGGCACCATCTTGAAAGCAGAGCGTGGCCCTCACCAGGCAACTGAACCTGCTGGCTCCTTGATCTTGGACTTCCCAGCCTCCAGAATGGTGAGAAATAAATTTTAGTTCTTTATAAATTACCCAGTCTCAGGCATTTTGTTATAGCAGCACAAAAGTGGTCCCACTTTGGCCAAAGGAAGCTCTTTCAGGTTGGCTTCTATAATCTTTCAACACATGTTTTTGTTTGTTTGTTTACTGGGCTACTTGTTTACTTCCTGGCAGAAGCTGCTTCTAGCTCATCTTGTATTTCCCAGCCCCAGGCCTGGAATCAGCTCTTACTCTTTTGAATGGCTGCATAGTAAGTGTGACATTTGTAGAGATGTGCCATCACTTAGCTAGCCAGAACTCACCTGATGGGTGCTTAGAATCTATCTCCAATATTTCCTTATTGCACTTTTACAATAAAAATTCATGTAGATGGGTCAGTTCACACTTGAGAAATTGTTAAAGTAAACCCTAAAGTCTTTATGAAGACTTATGAGGCCCTACCTGAACAGTCCCCCACACTAACTCTCTGACCTCAGCTCCTGATATTCTTTACTTTTTCTACAGTGTGGAGGGAAACCTCCAAGGCGGCCTCCACTGACTCTTGCCTCCTGGGATTTGTGTCCTTGGTGATCCCTTTCCTGTGAGTCAGGGCTGGATTTATGTTCTCATTTCTAACAAACAGAATATGGCAAGAAAAATGAGATGCCACTTCCAATATCAGGTTATAAAAAACTGGCTTCTGTTCTGTCTTAGGTGTTTGCACTCACTCTTTCTTGCTCACCTGCTCTGAGGGCCATAATGTGAGCTGCCCTATGGAGAAGTCCAGAGGCAGGAAACTGAGGGCGGCCTCCAGCCAACAGCCAGCCCATGAGGAGCTGAGGCCCTCATTCCAGCAACCCACAAGGAACTGAATCCTGCCAACAACTATGTGAGTTTGGCAGTAGATCCTCCTCCCAGTCAAGCCTTCAGATGAGACCACAGTCCCAGCCAAAGGTAGGACCATAACCTCATCAGAGACAATAAGCCAGAGGTACTATGTACAAAATATAAAATCCTATCAGGTTAAGAGAGCTGGGAGGGGAAGACGTCTTACTAGTTATAAGTCTCTACAGGTAAATCTTTCTAGAAGTCCTTCTTTCCTAGGATTACTGCTCTCTTGGCCTGATATTCCCTCCCCAATATGACCACCTGCCCACATCCTGCCAGCCTTCAAGACCCATAAGCCACTTTCTCCCTGACTTCTCCAACTAGAAATAATCATTTTCTGCTCCGGCCTCCCACTGCACTCACCTGACCCATATCAAGGCATGTCTACTCCCCCTCATTGTGGAGTTACTGATATAGCTGGTTTCCCATAAAGAAAACCCTAAACTTCTCAAGTGCTGGATTCTCGTTTCAATCATGGTTACAACCCATCCCCTCCCACTTCTAAGCACTAAGCTCAGTTTTACACATATATATTAGGTATTATATAATATCTGAAAAACCAAAAGTAATAATAAGCCATAAATTGTGGATTTAGGATCTACCGGCAGCCCCAGCTCTTACCCCACACGGTATTAGCTATTATAAGCATTATTATCACCATTCAGTATTTCCCAAATGAATATTCCCTTCTCTAACAGGGATTTAGTTTTCTGGACTCCCCATGACCTTCCTCTCTAATTTTAGAAATTCCAAGTTTAGAAGAAATAGGAAATAACTCCTGAGCAAAAGTTGAGGGCCTCTAGCTTAATTCTGTCATTTTTATATATCAAGTGCTCCTTCGGATGACACTTCCACCCAGAGCAACAAGGAGACACTGCTATTACTACCAACCTCAAATCTTTACTGAAGACCCAGGGAACGGGAACTTCCAGGCAGGCGCATCAACAAGATTCATGTCGATTACTATTCTACTCATCGCTTCTGAGAGTTTGCTGGCCACCCTATCATTCCCGGCAAAGCTCCTCTTGCAACAGTATCTGTGTCCAATTGCACTAATTGAAGACACAAATGAGGCAGATAAAGGGAGGCTTGGCTAATTGCATTTTTTCATTGGCTTCAGAGGAGGAAAACTCATAATCAGTCATTATTACAAACTTCCCTGGTGGTCTCAACAGTATAGGCCTAAACTGAAGTGTCTGGTTTAATGGCAGACAAACAAGCTCTTAACCCTTTTCTGATCTATGAAGACTTTGGAGGAATAAAAGGAGATGATGTAAACCTTCCTAATTTTTCTTAGGAGATTCTTCAACCCAGAATTCAGCTAAAGATACTCTCATCTGAGGCATTTCCACCATCATCAGTTCTCTTTGTGGATAAAAGGTGTTGTGTGAACAGCCCTTCTATATGGACACCACTGGAGGCCAAAATGATGACAGAGCTAGCCCCGTGAAGCCTGTGGCTGTCCCCCTCCTCAAAAGTCACTTTTCAAGAAGCAGAGAGGAGAAACAGGAATTGAAGGAAAGGAGCCCTGGGTTTCACTCTAGGAAGAAAGAGCTGCAACCTTCCTCTGGGCACTCACACCAATGACAGTCAACTGCAGGGTGTGCCCAGCTCACGGCAGGAATCCCCATGCCTGGGAGACCACAGAAGGGCTTTGCTGCCTTAATCTATCCTAAATCCATAGGTTTTGGTTACAATTCATAATAAGGCAAATCCCAAATGAACAGAACATTGATCATGGGTCCCAGCTGAGCTTGGGAAATACAAACCTTCGTTCCAGAGAATCAGGTCATGTATGAATGCACAGGAGGGAGACCTTGCGGGCCTTGAGAGAAGATGGGGCCATGCATTAGGGCTGGTGATATGTGAGGGTAGGCACAAGACTGTGGCTGTCAGCTCTCAAGGGACTTCTGCAGAGGAAGTGCTGACACAATGACCTAAGTGGCTGTCTGGCAGGAGACAGGAACGTCTAAATACTGAAACAGTACCTGGAAAACCTTCATAAATATAAGAACTAGAGGAAAACTGAAACCACTAAAAGAGAAACTCCAATGACAACAAGAAAACTTAAAAATAATGGGAAAGGAGCAGGAGTCCCATGCATTCAGGAGGGTGGTGGGGGCAGAGGAAGAGAGACTGGGCCTGGACCCGTTTGCTACTGGCTGGCTCATTCTGACTGTGGGCAGACTGCTTACTCCCTCTATGCCTCAGTTTCCTCTTCTCTTTATGCTGCCCCTGACACGAGGAGGGTGGTGGGGGCAGAGGAAGAGAGACTGGGCCTGGACCCGTTTGCTACTGGCTGGCTTATTCTGACTGTGGGCAGACTGCTTACTCCCTCTATGCCTTAGTTTCCTCTTCTCTTTATGCTGCCCCTGACACGGCATAAAGAGATGGCTCAGACCTGAGCACCTACAATGCCATATTTACAATGGAGAGACACTCAGGATGTGCTGCCCAGAGCCTCTGATTTTCCTCTGACATGCAGGTTGTAAAACGCGTGTCTCACTTCAGCAAGTTTGCCCATAAATACATTCAGCCCCAAATTGCTTTAATTACAGAATGAGGAAATTGCTTTACTTGGCAAAAGGTTCTTCCCGGTTCTGCTAATGGCAGTCTGGAATGCGTGTCTGTGATGGGATTTTTTTTTTTCTTTTTTAATTTTTTACTAAAAGCCATCGAGCTTAATGAGAATTGGAAAAGTGCTGTGGAACCAGCTCTCAATGGGGCCCACCCCGGCCCCTCTGCTGAGCTGTAACTGCCTTCAGAAGTCACACATTCAGAAAGTAACCGCCGACCTCAAAGAGAGTGTTTCACACATCAAGAGATGTCTCTGGCCAAGAGAGCATGACTTAACGAGAGGGGCTAAGGTTCAGAGGCCTTCTTGGGGTTGTACACGTGGAAATGGGAACCTCAGGCGAAGTGCTCTGTGTTCAATAAAAACAAGATCCCATAACAATTACAGTGAGACACAATCTACACTTGTCTAATTCTTTGCTATAGAGACTCTAGAAAGTTCTTTGCAAGCACCCAAGTATCATCTCATTTGTATCCAGGGGAAACTTTCCCAGATTCCCAACACTCCGACTCTGACTCTTCCCACCAGGGAGCAAGACTGGAGACTGCCTTTGTTGGGCCACGTTTTCCCACCTGGTGGGTGGCTGCCCATGAACATTAAAAAGGCATTGAGAAGACGATACACTGATGTACAATGTATACCACAGGCTCTGGAGGCTGACAGGCCCAAGTCTGAATCCTGGCTCTACCATTTACTAGTTTTGCAACCCTGGCAAGTTACTCAAACTCCTGACCCTCTGTTTTCCTCATCTGTTAAGTGGGATATAACAGCATCCATCTCATGGAGTGTTTGTGAAGATCAGACGGGGTTGCTATAAAGTATGTGGGCAGGGGCTGGTGAAGTCTAAGGGTTCAGGAAATATTTGCTGCTGCTACCATCAGTACTTCCTTCACCAACCTCTCTGCTGTGTCATTTCTCACTCTCCCTGTTGCGGCCTTGCTTTACTGGCCTAGGTACCCCTGGAATGTCTATCTGTAACAGGCGGCAGTCGACCTTGGAAAAACAAGGGAGATGAATAATTTCCACCTGCAGCCTAAAGTGGGGACTAAAATGATTTCCTTCTTTTTCTCAACTTGGAGAAACATGATAGGGAATGAGTGGGAAACAGCACAGACCTTATGATCAAAAAGACATGGGTTCAAATCTTCCGCTGCCACTTACTAGGCAAGTGGCTCTGGGCAAGTTCCTCAAGTCTCAGACCTCAGTGGCTAGGAGGATGACAGAGAATAATGGGTATCAGGTGGTCAGCACACTGGTCGGCCTGCAGTCACAGCTCAACCAAGACAGCTGCTGTATTATTATATTCTTGCTATGCCCAATTCCTGTCTCCTGCACTGTGGATAAGGATGCCCCAAGAAATGCCCAACAAGGGATTCTTGACACAAGGCTGAACTGAAACAAGGTGGCATGTGCGCTAAGGTTGAGCTGTGCTTATTTGCCATAAACATCTATTCCAAGCTACTGATGTTCAAGCCACAGCCTGGGCAATGATGCATGCTGTGCCAGCAGTCCAAGGAAGCTAGAAATCTGCAAAATGAGAAGAGTTGAGAAAAATGGCACCAGCTACGGCCTCCTTTCTATTTTGGGGGGCTATTTGTTTGGGGAGACTCTGCTAATAGTTTGAGGAGACTACAACGCAATGCAGATTGTCGAGCTAAGCCAGCGAAAAGTTTAATTAAATACAATTGCTTGCTGTGTGTTCCTTTCCCAAACAGCCTCATGCATATTCATCACTGTAATTATGATAGTGAAAAAAACCACCACTAATTATTTCATGCTCCCCTCTTTCACATGCCTAGAATTTTTGCATAATTACCGTTGAAATTAATTGCAAGTTAGTTAATTTTATACTTTGTCCTTTCAAAACTTAATTGAAAATTAATTTAAAAGATACCAAAAAAAAAAAAACCCCACCACAAACGCACAACAAAAAACTCCACCACCAGCCATTACAACAAACCTGCTTTCTCAGACTTATGATGTGTATTAAAAATGCCATGTGTTTACTTCTAACCTGAATGCAGGGCTGTACATGTCAAGCTATAATAAAAGGCCAGTCCCATAAATTCCTCAAAAGTCACCTCTCTACTCTCCTACCATATAGAAATAAAGACAAGACTTGTGATGGGTGGGGAGGTGTGCCAGTGGCCTGGCTGTCTTCTGATAATGGGATTATTTTATGCTTCAGCAATTACATCTCCAGCCTCCAAAGAAGACCAGCATGTGGTTTCCATTATCAACCTAAATATCTCTACTGGAACCCATTTTTCAGGACCCAACTGCAAGCTGGCATGCAAGAAGCTGCACTTTCATGCTTAGCAAAACAACAGAAAACATTTCTTTCCTCCCATTCTGTCACTGCACGCTGTTCCCACTAGCTCCTTTATCTGAGTTACAGTCACTAACCCTGTTTCTGGGAACCAGTCTCTGTGAAAACAGGAAAGAAACATTTATCAGGTGACTACCCTGTTCTGCACTCGGTTTTAGGCACAGGCATGCATTTCGTTTCATTTTAGCACCTAACACAGTGTCAGACACATAACAGGCAATCGATCAATCCATAGTTATTTCTTGACTGACTGATTGAATAAAGAATATTCACTGTAAGCCTAGGGGTGAGCATCACCAGCCCCACTTTTACAGAGAAGGAAAGGCAAGTTCAGAGACATTATGTACATCCCTCAAGTGCACACAGACAACAGGTGGCAGAACTGGCATCTGGTGCCACACATTCTCTTTCCATCATGCCATGTTGCCTCTCCATCATTCTCCTGATGCCCTACCATCTTGACAGTTCAGATTTTATCTCCTGCCAGCTGTGGTCTCTTAGTAACATGCTTTTCTTAACCCTGAGTACTGAAAAGTCTGCTTATTATGAAATGAATGTTCGCATCCCCCCCCCCCCCCCCCGCAATTCGTATGCTGAAGCTCTAACCCCCAATGTGATGGTATCTGAGATGCGGTCTTTAGGAGGTGATCAGGGTCAGGTGAGGTAACAAGGGTAGGTCCCCCAGGATGGGATCAGCCCTGGTGAGAGGGAATACCAGCGAGCTTACTGACTTCCTACCACATGAGGACACAGCGAGGAGGTGGCTGTCTACAAGCCAGGAAGGCTCTCACCAGGAACCGAATTGGCTGGCACCTTGATCTCAGACTTCCAGCCTCCAGAACTGTGAGAAATAACTTTCGGTTGTTTAAGCCGCACTCTGAACAGACTAAGTCATTGTTCCACAGTTTTATTCAATGACCTTGGTTACTCACCTTACACTTTTTGGACTGATTCAGGGTTAAGTTGTGAGAATATCAAGGAAAAGATAAGTGAAAACCAAGTCAAGAGCGAGAAGACAAGGCTTTGTGACACAAAGGAAGCGGGAGGGGGTACTGTCAAAAGGCTGGGACTTAGTATATGTTAAGCAGCTGCTAGTGACTCCCCTGGAATGAGCCCAAGTGCACATACATAGTGGGAACCAAAGCTTCCTGCTACTCCTAACAATGTGCTAACCGGGACCCTCACCCAGACAGCAGACACATCTTCTGTTGTATCACAGAGGAGAGGAATGAATCAACCTGTTATTAAGCAGATGGGGAAGAAACAGAGGTGGAAAGCTAATTCTCAGAGCACAAAGCCATTGATTTTTTTTTTAAGTCCATAAAAGTACCTCCTTTAAAGGTGACTTTAGTGACCTGAGCCTTCAGCAATTTCAGGACAAACAATTCATCCTCCAAGAGGCTCATAAGATTTGGGGGTCTCTTCTGACCCCAGGAGCACATTCCTTAACAGGGATCTTTTAGAGTTCAGGCTCCAGAAATACGAGAGGCATTTTAAGAAATAAGGGGATGTGCCTATGTATAAATTTTCCCTCTAAAAGTGTAAACAGAGGCTCCCATTCCAGGTAAGCCCATAAACATTGGTCACAAACCCAAACGAGGTGTTCAGAGACAGCCATAAACTTCTGGGTACCATCTGTACATCAGGAGAATACGTTGTAGGGAGCCTGGAGGCTTTAAACATGCTGTAAAGTAGCCCTGCAGATAGATGGAAGCCCAGTCGCTGCCAGCGGTGTGAGCTGTCGGGCAGGAATAGCAAAGAGCTGGCTCTCCTTCATGGGAGGCCGGGGAGGGACGGGGCAGGGGGTCACGTGGCTAAGCTGCAAGACCCAGCGTGGCTCTTGGCTCTCAGGAAGCCAGTCCCGACTGCTGACACAGAAAGGTGTCCGCCTGTGCTGCCCGGTGAAAGAGGGCGCATTAGTGGACAGTTCAGTCTAGTCCCCCTTCTGAAAGTAGGTGAGCATGGTACAGTACACTGAGACAGTTTGAGAAAGGGAGACCACATCCACATAACTTTTATTACAGTATTTGTTATAATTGTTCTATTTTATTACTGTTGTTGTTAATCTCTTACTGTACCTAATTTATAAATTAAACTCTATCATAGGTATGTACGTATAGGAAAAACCATACCATATGTAGGCTTTGGTACTTACTTGCATGGTTTCAGCATCCACTGGGGGACCTGGAACGTATCCCCTGCAGATAAGGGGGGACTACTGAATATATTTTATGAGAACAGAATTCTATTTTGGGTGATGAGAAAACATGTATGTATGTATTTCTATTCATTCATAAAAAAAGATGTGGAAGGCTATATAGTAAAATGTTATTCATGGTTATCGCCGGATAGCTAAATTGTATGGGTGATTCTGAGGGGTATTTTTCTGTATTTTCTGAATCAATTATTTTGTAATGAACTAATGCCACCCCTTCCTTCAATCTCAGGTCAATCATCTGCTCCTCGGGGAAACTTTGATGACCTTCCTGATTAGTTTCCCTTACTTGTGTTCAGCTGCAACCGTCTGTCTCTTTCATCACAGCACATGCTACAGTTATACTTTTACTATGATCTTTCATTTAGTGTTTGTGTGCCTCAGGAAACTTCGTGCTCCATAAGGACAAGAACCATGGTGGGGTTTTGTTTTGTTTTGGCTACAGTTATACTTTTACTATGATCTTTCATTTAGTGTTTGTGTGCCTCAGGAAACTTCGTGCACCATAAGGACAAGAACCATGGTGGGGTTTTGTTTTGTTTTGGCGGATGACTTTGTTCCAGTGGACAGCTTTGTCCCAGCATCTGGTAACAGTATTGATGATGGTAATGACAATGATATCAGCAACAGTAACAGCATCAGGAGTAGCACAGATGATACTTACATAGCACTTGCTAAATGCCAGGTCTAAGGGCTTTAGAATGAGGTAGGTAGGCAGGATTTGTACCCACGAGGCTGGGCTGCTGAGTCTGTGTGCATAACTATGCTGTATTGTCCTCTTATCCAGCACTTAACTTACCACACAGGAACGCCTGATAAATATTTGTTAAACAACAGATTGACCATGCATTCCTTTTTATAATCCTGAAAAAGTTATCTCCATGTTTGGACAAAAGGTAATAAAAGAATCACTTCCTGGGAATAAACCAGCAGAATGAAAGATATAGTTCTGAAAAACCAGTTTTCTGGAAAGAAATTTTCTTTTTCAGACAGCACTGCCTGACTATGAAGAAAAATGCTCCCATCAGTCTGGCTGGTTAGCTCAGTTGTTTAGAGTGTGGTGTTATAACACCAAGGTCAAGGGTTTGGATCCCTGTACCGGCCAGCCATCAAAAATAAAATAAAATAAAGTCAGTGTTTAAAAACAAAACAAAACAAACAAACAAAAAAGCCTAAAGGTTTGGATTCCCATACTGACCAGCTACAAAACAAACAAAAATCAAAAGAAAAGAAAAGAAAAAAAAGCCCCACACGAGTTTCACTCAAGCCCCAATATTTTAATTTTCCTGAATGCACAGGGCCTTGGGACTGACAGGGTTCAATGCCATTCTCTTTAGACATTCTACAGCCAGGACTCTGGGCTCAAGTTCCTATAACTTGATGAAGTCATGGGGTTCTGGTTCCTCTTAAGTGGCTAATCAAAGAGAAAGACAGGCTTTCATTTGAAACCTTCCCAAGCTCACAATAAAAGAGCCGGGCCCTAGAGAATGAACGGGGGAACTACTACTAAGGTCAAGACATGCCAAGCGTCTTGTGTGTTGCATGAGAGACTTGGGTAAAACCATGTAGGCATGGAGGATTATCGATTCCTCCCTAAAAAAAGCAGGCAGAAGCAGTTATATTTGCATGGTCTTAGCAGAACACGACTGTCTGTGGAGCTGAAGGGCCCCGTGTGCATTGTTAGCTAGAAATATTTAACGGATTTAGGACCGTGTGTACTGGCAGACAGAACTGATTTAAGTTTTTCACATGATATGAATTCCCCACGGTAAAACCCAACACGCTGGCATCATTCCAGGTTAAAGCAGGAGATAAAACTGGAAGAATTCAGGCTGCTCTGTTAATTTCAAAACAAGAAAGCCTCTCCTTATAGCATATTGTTTCAGGATTAGCGTATGCAATGTCAGTGCCACACTGAATACCAATGAGATGGGGCCTCACTTCGTCAAGCATTGATATGGTTAAACTGCCACCCCATTTCAAAGCCTACAGAAGTCACCAGACACCAACAGCTTCCTGCAAGTGGATGAATGGAATGCAAAAGTACACTTCACTGGCTGTCGATGAACTCACCCTCTCTCTCTCCTGATCGTTTTAAAACAAGGAGGGGAAAAAATGTACTTTTTCCAACTCCCTTGGGTCTTAGACTAAGAAAAGAACACATTTTCTACCATTTCTACTACTCTTTGGTTCATGCCAAAGATATTAAATAACAGTGAAGCCAGATGTATCCTATTCCTGCCAGAGCTTAGAAACAGACCCAGCTACCAGGCAGCTGTGAAATAGAGCAGCAATCTGTCAGGATTTAATTAGGCCACCTTTTTGGAGTGGGTACACTTTTTTTTTTTTTAACTTTCAGAGTGGACATTTTGGTAAAAGGTTGGAATGGGCCAACTATGGTATAGGAGCGTACTTGATTCAAGTGACTTTTGACTCATAGGCAGAACAGTGACCCAAGATCTGGCCATAAACAAATATACCCAGGCACCCGTCTGATGGATCAAGGGGCAGTTCTGTAGCCCTTTAGTCTGGGGTTCAGAATTATTAGCCGTTTTCTCCCTGTTTTAAAAAGTTCAATTTCCATTCAGCTGTTCTTTCCATACTCTGAGCCTTAATAATGAAAAGCTACTTGAATGTTTAAAAGGGATTAGAGAGTGGGACTTCAGGGGCCAACACTGAGGATCAGTCGGAGCAATATAAATGGCCAATAACGGGATGAGTTGGGCACCGTGTAATGTTATAAACAGTGGTGAGGTGTGATTGTAATGGCGGCGTTCGCCATGTGCTTTGGGGCCATAAGAAATGGGCTTTCATGGACTCATGTACAATGCAAACAACCCTTTTTCATATGATTCTAACAGGGAACTACAAAACCTTCCCTGTTGGCTCAGCATCTTGCCATTCCTACCAGCATGCATCTTAAACACTGCTGCTATCACTTCTAATATCAGTGATGATGATGGTGATTGCAGCCACGGCTGACATTTACAAGGGCTTTCCATGTGCCAGTGTCTTTATGAAATGTTTTATATGGATTGTCTATCTCCTTTCCTGTGTATAATAGCCCCATCACAGAAGTATGGTTATCACTCCCACTTTACAGAGGATAAGACTGAGTCACAGAGAGGTTTAGAAACTTGCCCAAGGTTGCTAGAAAGGGACAGCAAGCCCAGTGATGGGTAGTCTGACTCCAGAGCCCATTCTCTTAATCATTTTAGTCTCCTGCCTACTCTGCCAAATGGTCAAATCTGAGCAGGCAGGAACCATGTCTGTCTTGGTTACCACTATATTGTTGTAAATAAAATTAGCACTTGGCAAATCTAGATAAATACAGTATCTATCAAGTGAATGAATAAGTAAATGAATAAATGGGTCAAGGATAACAGAATTTTGGAGAACTGGGGTTTCTTGAATATTGGTCATAATTTCATACAGGATAAAGCTTCCTATTTATGTGTCCTCACTGCTTAGAGGTATGGTTGAGTCTTGAGATAACTGGATTCATGCTGAGTTTCTGGCAAAGGTTGTGGATTGCAGTTAGGGAGCCATGAACCCACGGAGAACATGGATGTGGCAGTCATTAGGTAGTTGACAAATGTTCTTGAATTTCTCTCCTTCTAGACTTCCCTAACCCCTCAGAAGTTAGACTTGGCTATGTGACCTACTTTGACTACTAAAATGTGAGCGGCCTACCTCCCTAGTGGCTAAGATGAGAAGAGCTTGCCCTACTAATCCATAATAGGCCTGTAGAGTGAGCAAGAAATAAACTCTCATTGTTTTAAACTGCTGAGAGTGGGCATGTATGTTACCACAGCATCGCCTAGCATATACTGACTGATACACAGGGGTAAGCTGCATAAACAAAATACCAGGTCCTGCAGCTAAGAACCGTGCATATATGAAATAACACAGGGAAGAGAATTAATATGAAAGCAACTAAATGCCAGACATGATACTAAGGGATTTATGTAAGTTATTTCATAAAAATCTCATGCATTATTTTACCTCTCAATATCCTCATTTGCATACTTGCAATAATGATACCATTCCCAATCTACAAATTCCTATTCTACAAGCGAGGACTCTGAAAGGTAAAATAACATTCCCAAGGTCTCTCAGCTAGTCAGTGGCAGAGCTGAGATATGAATACAAATTTGTCAGACCTCCAAAGCCTCAAGCTCTTTCCTACCGTACTCAGTGGCTTTTCTGGTCAGGGAAAATTATCCAAGACTACATAAGACCAGTGCTGGTTATAGCCCACAGTGCTGCCAAGACAAGGCATAAAGCATTAATTATGGTGAGATGGTCAGGGAATGCTTTCTGAATAAAGTGGGCTTCATTTCACATTGATTCTTAAAATCAGCGATGCTCTTAGGAGGGAACCTGGGAAGGGGCATGTGACAATGGACAGAGGCAGTAGCCTCAAAGGTAGAGGAGGAATAAGGTGACTGCTTGGATAGAAAAGAGGCAAAGCAGGAGGCAGCGGCAAGAAGCTTTAAGTAACAGGCTGGGTGTTTCAATCTTAGAACCACAGTGGGCTCTTTGGCAGGGGTGGGAAGTGATAAAAGTAGTGTTATGAAAAATAGTTCTGGTAACTGCATGTAGGATGAGCTACCGCAGAAAGAGGCAGAGAGACACAGAGTGGCTAGATAAGCTATTTTGGCGGCTGGACAAAAGGAAAGTAGGCCTGAATTAGGACAGAGGCTGTGGTCATGGAAAGGCAGGAAAGTAATAATAACTGGCATGGATTGAGCTCTCCCTACTGCTGTATGTGGGGGCAAGCAATTTGTACACATCAGCTCACAGAGCGTTCACAACAATCTCAGGGGATACAATATTATTCCCATTTAACAAATGAGCAAACTGAGGCTCAGAGAGATTCAGTGACCTTCCCAATATGACATAGGTAATATTGAATTAATACTAATACAAGTATATGATAGACACTGTTATAAGAGCATATCTGAAGTATTATTTATTATTTAGTTATTTAATAGGCACTACTGTCATCCCCATTTACACAGAGAACATAGAGGCCCAGGGAAGTTGAGTAACTTACTCCAAGTCACACCTGGCTGGTAAGCAGCAGGGTAACATTTTAACCCAGTTTGCTTTGGATCTAAAGCCCATGCTCTGAACTGCCACATGAATGAGAACCTGCGTTTGGCCTCTGAGGCCCTGGTTGGTTTGGCCTAGGAGCACGTGGCAGGACCTCATCTCAGCAAATAACCCAGTTTGCTTTGGATCTAAAGCCCATGCTCTGAACTGCCACATGAATGAGAACCTGCATTTGGCCTCTGAGGCCCTGGTTGGTTTGGCCTAGGAGCACGTGGCAGGACCTCATCTCAGCAAGGGAGCCTCCGCCATTCACCCAAGGAAATGACTCAGGTAACACATTCTGCATTTTGAGCTTGTAAAGGGAGATGCCACAATCAATGCCCTGCACCTAATCCAAGCTGCCTACAAATATGGGAGAAAAGGGAACAAATGCTTGTCCTGCTCACCAGACAAGAACTGTGTGGTTTCACTATGAAAACCAGGGCAGCACTATAACTTACCCCGAAGGGGCCTTGTGATGCTTTGTGTGTGACCCAAACCTATTTAGATGGCGATCCAAGCTGCCTACAAATATGGGAGAAAAGGGAACAAATGCTTGTCCTGCTCACCAGACAACAACTGTGTGGTTTCACTATGAAAACCAGGGGAGCACTATAACTTACCCCGAAGGGGCCTTGTGATGCTTTGTGTGTGACCCAAACCTATTTAGATGGCACCTCTGCCATCTCCTCTGGTTTGTGGTAGACCAAAACGCTCAAAATTGGATTTTTCAATAAACCACTCATCTTGCAGTTATTCTGCAGAGAAAAAAAGTCAGGTCCTGGGCTTCTGAAATGTTATCACTGCATCTGTGCTTCTGTCATTAAAGAGGGTCCAAGACTGAGAGACAAGTGGGATACTGAGGTGCTCTGCACACTCAGGCTGTCTGTTGTGAAGCCAGAGATACCTGCAAGAGGTTTTTCTCTGACAGCTCATTTTTAAAGTACAAGTGTAGTTACAGACGGGTTGTTTCCTACCAGTGCATTCTCAAAATTCTGTTTTTATCAAAATTCTGTTCACATCAAAGTAACATGTGAACACAATTTAAAGAATCAAGTAGTTATATGAGGCTTGATAAAAGAAATAGCATTCTTTGACCCTCATCTCCCAGAAGCAATCATTTTCTATTATTTTTGTTAGGTCTTCTGGTCGTTTACCATATCTCTAAATAACATGCTTATAGGACTACTTGATTTTTCTGTTTTAGGAATTATCTATTATTTCCCTACTCTGGAAGATAAAGATTTAGCTCTAGTTTATCACCATCTCTGCTGCCACCACCACACACATGTCCATTTTCAAGCCCACTAGTTAGATAGTAATTACAGATACTCGGTGTTTTTGTTATCTTGATCAAGAAAATGTCACACACAGAGGGACCACATAGTGTATATGTTTAAACCCATAGTTTAAACACTTTTCTTCCTGGGAAAATTTTGTTTTCTCTGGAGTTACTATATAGCCCATTTCCCCACCTCACCCCCATTTGATTAGTATTCCATATATTTTTCACTAATCTAGAAACAAAGTCAGTAAATCTTCTCTCAATGCATTCAAGTCCATTAAGTATTCTACCAATTTCTTGTTATAGAAATCTATCCCCAAGCCCTCCGATCCACTCCAGTCTGGGAAGGGGGCTTGCCAGGCCTGCCACACAGCTGTCACCCTGCGGTGGCCTCACCATCATACTGGGGCTCCCTTTCACTCCCACTTAGGTTAGACTCCCAACTCCCCATACCCACGTCTTTCTTTTCCTTGGTTTAATCCTTTGGTTTTGTTAAGGCATGTTTATAAGTAGCTCCCAAAAGGGCTGTATGGGGCCTCACCATCATACTGGGGCTCCCTTTCACTCCCACTTAGGTTAGACTCCCAACTCCCCACCCACGTCTTTCTTTTCCTTGGTTTAATCCCTTGGTTTTGTTAGCTATAAGTAGCTCCCAAAAGGGCTGTATGAAAGTAATTTTTAATCATTTCTCAAAATGTCCTTTATGGTATACAATTTGCGTTGAAATTATTTGCTTCAGGACTGTCTTGTTATGTCCAACGTTGTTAAGAAGTCTGATGTCATTTTGATTCTTGAACTTTTGTCTAAAGCTTGTTTTCACTTATGTATTTATTTTTTAATGCTCTATCTTGAAACTTGTAAGCTCTTTTTGCCTATTGTTCTCACATTTCACGACGATGTGCTTGGTGTGGTACTATCATTCACTGACACAGGCATGGGGTGGGCCCTATTCTATCTGAAAAGATGCTGTCCTTTGGTTCAGGGGAAATTTTCTTCCATTTCTTTATATTCTCTCCTCTCTCTAGAATTCCTATGAGTTGGATGTAAATCTCCTACCCTGGTCCTTGGTTTTTCTTATCTTCTCTATCTTTTTTCTTTTTTGTGTGTTTTTCTACTTTTTGAGATATAGCCTCAAATTTATGTCCTAACTTTTTCACATGTTAAATTTCTATGAGTTCTTTCCTGTTTACTCCGTTAAAAAGAGGTGAGGACAACCTGTTTTAATTTCAAGAATACAATATCTTCAGTTATCCTTTAGGTTTTTTTGTTTTGTTTTGTTTTAAGTTTCCTTCTCTTTATACAGCTCATTTCCTCAAAGGTGCTTTTCTCTTCGTGTGTGTGCGTGCGCACGTGTGTTCTGTCTTTCATATTGAAGGTTTTCCTCAAGTGTCTAGTGATCCTTGGCTGACCCCTTGTTTCTAAGCATGGGGCACTAAAAAGCTCTTGGTTGTGGGTTTGTTGACTGTGTGCTTCACCATAAGACAATTCAGTTGGGCCATTTCATTTGGAACATCTAATGTCTTAAACTGATGCGTTTCCCCAGAGAAGACTCTTCTAAACTCCTGCTTGGACGGTACATGAGCTGGCTGTGTTCTGGGAACTGACTTGGGGAAAAAGACTAGTAGTTTCAACATTCATTATGTCTACTTGCACTAAATCCCCATTTTCAGAAAAGAACCCCCATCTTCAGCTGTGCCTGACACCTGATAAACTCTAGTCTTCTGCCTGGCTGTGTAGGGGAGGGAGGGGACCTGAAAGTGTGACAGCTTCCTGATGAAATTCTCCAATCTTCCATCACCTCTGTTTCCAGAGTTACCTCATGCTACCAATTCCCAGGACTTCGGGAAGCAAATCTGGTTGCTTCTTGGTTCTCCTGGGCGCCTGCTTAGGATTCCATTTTCTGAGCCCATTAAGTCACTTATGGTTCATCCTTTTGTTCTCTAGTTCCCACAATTTTACTACTGTTTTTCTTCTCCTTTCCTTTAAAAACCCATTTTCATGAATTCTTAGGAGGAAACGGGTAAATCTGTGTTTCAGTTGCCATTTTAAACTAGAAGCCTTAAAGGTGCATAGTCATATCATTTACTTTTGTCCACTATCTAGGGTACCTGGATTTTCAGATAAGTGATACTAACAACATTCTGTGTGCCCTGTGCTGTGGCTGCCAATTTTGGTGTGGTGCACTTTTCAGTGTGGCAAGAACAACGGGCCAGGAGTAGGAAAAGAGGGGTCAATTCTAGCTCTGATTCCTACTTGTTGTTATCCTCGGTCCCATCTGTCGTCTCAGGATAATAACCACCAACGCTATGTACTTTCAGAGTTCTTAGTAGGATCAAATAGGATAAGGAGTGTGGAAGCACTTTAAAAAGCATAAAGTACTACAGAAATACAAGGCTTTGCTATCACTTAAAAACCTCATTTTTATCTCCTGAAATTCAATTTGATGTTATATTGGCCTGTCTTCAGGAGAGAGAAAGGCTTGTCACTCTTGTGGCATTCAAAAAAAAAATGTCCTATGGTGACACAGATATATGACATGGGATAGTGTTTCTCACCCCACCAACATGGTCCGACGAGTTGCCAAAGCCAGCCAGGTTGCACATCACCCAAAACAAACACACCCAGAATCCAAAATAGTGTCATTGAGAAGAGGTAAGTGAGGTGAAACTCTTCCTGGAGCCTATTCCACCATGGGTCCGCTTCTCAGCTGAGCTATATTCCATCTTGCCTGAAGTTAGAAATACCGGGAAAAGAATGGTTCAATATATTCAACAATAGATATATTACAGCCGTTGCAAAAGAACGGGGTGGTAGTGCTATATGTAGTACCATGAAAAGATGCCCATTGTATATTAAGTGATAAAAACAAGATGCAGAAGCATGAGCATGACTGCATTCTTATAAGACAACAAAACCTCATATATGGATAAGTATTTAACTACATATCTATATATTTGTATTATATAAGTACACAGACATACATTCATAGAAAAGGTCCAGCTGAATTCTCACCAAACCACGCATGGTGGTCGCATTCAGGGGATGGGATTGGAGGGAAGCCCATTAATTGGCCTTCTTCTAGCAGCAACTGGTAAACCTGCCCAATTTGGTCTTCACCCACGACTTTTGATTTCTACTGTACACAGTTCTGCATAGTTTCAGCTTTTTCATAACATGCATGTGTTATTTCTGATCATAAAAAAAGAAAAGCCTAAATGTTAACTAAAAGAGGGAAAAAGAAAACAGAATCTAACAAGAGAAGTAAAGGTAATAAGAATTCAGAGAAAGACAGATGGTGGAGGAGAGGCAGGAAAGAGCCAGGCTGGCAGGAGTTGGGGGAAGGTCACACGTCTCTGTCAGAGACATGTGAACAGGTGTACCGTTTCCCAGCTGGTAACTACACCCGGATCCCTTTTGGGCCATGACAACCACCCATGCATCTATGCAAGCTCCACTATCAGCTTAAGGGGGAGGAGAACTCAATTTTTAAAAACTGTGTAATTTCAATACAACAAAATATGCACATCTTTAGTATACAGTTCAACGACTGCTGAAAAATGCATGTACCGAAGTAACACACAAGCGGAATTAATTTTTACAAAATCTCCTTACTGTATACAGATGGGTAGATCTGCAGGAGATGAGCTCACTCAGCCAGGGTCAAATGCAGGAGGGGGCTGGCTGTCTCAATTCCAAGAGTGCAATGAGTCAGGGGTGGTGCCTGGTATGGGATTCAGACCTCATCCATCTCACTAATCCTGAATCAGGACCTGCCTGGTGGTGCTATCTTGTCTTCTCCCTGCATCTTCCAGGGACTGCCTGATTCTGTATACTTCTAATTTGGGTGTCTCCTGGTTTAGCAATTCACATGTCTCTTGGCCATGAACATGATAACCCATGTCACACATGCAATCGGTCTGGCAAGAATGAACCGGGCTGAAGAGATCCTTGGAGGTGGACCAACTCTCTCCAATAAGCCAGCTACCACTGTCTATTTCCCCTTTCAAAATGGGAGCCATTAGCTCCTGTGACTCATTGGAACAGGGAACTATTTTACAGGTGTTGACAGTCCTTGCATATAGTCTCTCTGGGCTGGCATAATCATCATGAGAGTTCACATTACTGAGTGCTCACTATCCACCAAGCGCTATATTCTAAGCACTTTACATGATTTACCTTTACAACACCACCATGAGATAGGTACAACCATTATCTCCACTTCATAGACAGGGAGCTCAGGTACAGAGACACAACTTACTTGCCCAAGGTCACAGAACTAATAAGTGATGTGTGAGGATTGAAACCCAGGCAGTCGGTGACTCCAGAGTCTGTTCTTATCTGCGAGGCCATACTTTCTCTCATTCAGGAAAGGACAGGTAGACTAGGGTTGGAAGTGTCACCTCCTGTCTTTCTGGCTACAGCTTTCTTTGCCAGACTCTGTGGCCTCTGTCTAATACATAAAAATGTCAAGTCCATCTTTTTCTAAAAAGAGGTAAATATACAGTCATCTCTGGGTATTGCTAGGGCCACAAAGAGGTCCCTTAGCTCTGTCTAGACACAAAACCAACAGAGCATAATGCATAACAGTGTTTTATAGTCAGAGGTTTTTATCTTGTTTCTTCTCTGAGGATCTGGCTGATAAATCAGGCTTCACAGGTGGAGAGGAATGTGTGTTTTCGAGAGTGACTTTCAGGAGCAGAGTGAAGGGCGAGCAATAATGTGGCAAAGAGAAGCATCCTTCAGAACCGGTGGCAATCTCACCTCAAGAGGCCAATTAATCCATTTGAGAGAATAATGAAAATGAGTGCTGTGGAGCCCGGGTACAGGTTGTCTGACCACTTTTCAATGACAGAGACTGGAGCGCTCTTTCCAACTCGCATTTATCAGTCTCTGCGGTGAACACAAGCTATCCTGTGCCACTGCATTAATCAAACTGCATCAGTCGTCCAGAGGCACATGGTGATCATGAGAGGGAAGATTAGCCCACGTTCATCTGAACAGCTGTGGTTCCTATTCCCCGAATCCTCAGCATCTAATGATGCTCAACCTGTATGGTGTCCCTTTTGTCTCCTCCTAAAAGTACTGTTTGATCTTCTTATTGCATTAAAGTAACTGTTGCTTTGAGACCTGGACCATCTCATTTGAGATACCTGGAGACATGCTATGGAGAACAAGATTGCAAGATTTGGACGAAGGCAAGTAAACTGCCCTAAACAACAGGCTAAAGCAGAGCTTTTGTTCTGTCTCTCTAATACCGTGGGCTGGAGTGAACAGGAATGTTTCTCAAACTCGAGTGCAGAGATTTCCAGCTCTAGTAATGTGGTCAGCTATATATTGCAAACCAATTCTTCCACTGGAAAAAAATAACTATAATTCTGGAGTACAATATTTTTAAAAAATATCTTAATATTATTAAAGAGGTAACAAAACATAAAGGGTAAACACCTAGAAAACTGACACAACATTTCTCCCAAGGGCAAGGATGATCTAGACCAATTTGGGTTTGGGTTTTGCCAAAGACTGAGAGCAACAAAAGTCAAGATCCAGGGCCAGCCCAAAAGTGGGAGTCTAAAGAGCTAACTCTTAGCCCAGAGAACTACAGGGAAGGTTCTCTTTGCAACAGTGAAATAGGGAGATGGGGAAGAATTTGTCACCATGGGTGGCCTTCTCGTGGATCATGCATCTTGTGTTTGCATTACTTGGATGGTCTAAGGAAACTCATATACTTGGTTTGAAATGGTACTAAATTGGTAGTACTCCCAGGCACCTAGCAGGGGCCAAACTAAGTCCCTCTGGAGAAAAGTGTCTTTATCATAGTCCTTACTAAATCTCCACAAATAATTTCTCAAAGACAATGAGCCAGCAGTGACCACTGATCCAGGCACCTAGCAGGGGCCAAACTAAGTCCCTCTGGAGAAAAGTGTCTTTATCATAGTCCTCACTAAATCTCCACAAATAATTTCTCAAAGACAATGAGCCAGCAGTGACCACTGATCCACCGCAGGAAGCACCTCGGGCTCTCCCGAGCCAGGGCAGTGGGGGGCCTCAAGCCTTGGCATGCCCACCCCAACATGTGCAAACAGCCCAGTGATGACCACCTAGCCATAGCAAGAAGGGCCCCCGGTTCCTGAGCTGGGATGGTGGGGGATGAGGGCTTTTGCCATACCCCCCTGACATCTGCACCTAGCCCAGTAATAACCAAGCCACTAATGGAAGCTCTCCAGTCTCCCCTGTTTGAATGAGGGGGGGTGCCACAGGCTTCAATCCCCCCCTCCTCCTTCCTCCTCCTTCCATCCCATTTCCTTCCCCTTTCCCCTCTCCCCCTCCCTCCCCCCTCCCAACTGCTCTGCAACAACATCATAGAATGCAAAAAATAGTATTAATAAAATTACATTTTCTTTTAAAAAAAAGACAGTGAGCAATATACGGTCAAAAATACCAAGTGCTTGAGGAACCAAGGTACATGAGTAGACCAGTAGAAACAACTGACATCAGAAACAGACACACAAAGACTTCAGATATTAAAATATCAGACAAAATCATAAACATGTTACTATGTTATTAAGAAGTAAAAGAAAAGCTTGAGTATATCCATCTGCAGGGAACATTAAGCTATTCAAAAAATGATGAAATAGATTTGAAAAAAGAACCAAATAGAACATCTTAAGTGAAAAATACTGTAACTAAAATGCAAAACTCAATGGACCAGTTTAACAGTAGATTAGACACAGATGAAAAGAGAATAAATGAACTGAAAGACAGCTCAGGAGGAATTATTTAGAAAGCAGCAGGGAGAGACACAAAAAGATGGAACATATGAACATGAAGCTAATAGACATGGAACGAAAAGGTCTAAAAGAAATTCAAAGTATGACTAAAACAGCATCACCTTTGGAGCTTGTTAAAACATGGATTCTGGGGTCCTAATTCCCAGATTCTTCAGAATTTTGATTCTTCAGAACTGGGTTGGCGCCTTGGCCGTACAGCAGACTGTCTTAGCCTGGCTTCTCTGCTTAATGATTACAATAAGGCTCTGCATGTGTCTAACAAAAACTGAAAGCTTGCATTATTAGACACAAAAAGATGGAACATATGAACATGAAGCTAATAGACATGGAACGAAAAGGTCTAAAAGAAATTCAAAGTATGACTAAAACAGCATCACCTTTGGAGCTTGTTAAAACATGGATTCTGGGGTCCTAATTCCCAGATTCTTCAGAATTTTGATTCTTCAGAACTGGGTTGGGTCCCAGGAATATGCAGTGTTAACAGGTGTGGAGGCCATCTATACTTTGAGAAGTACTGGAATAGTGACATCTGGGTGGCAAACTTTAGAAGTTAATTTTTCCCTTTTGTTCAAATTAGATTAAGTTTACACCTCTCATTGACTGCACCCTTCTCACCCAGAATAACTGGATGGAATGTGCAACATTCCTCCTTATATTATGGTCAGTATGTTTTACTCTAATCCAATAGGGGTTTAGACATGAAAATAAAAACATGTTTTGAGGGTTGGCCTGGTGGCGCACTGCGATAGTGCGCTGCTTGGGAAGCGCGGTGGCGCTCCCGCCCGAGGGTTCCGATCCCACATACAGACCGGTTCCAGCTCACTGACTGAGCGAGGTGCAGGAGCAACACCGAGGGTTGCAATCCCGTTGCCGGTCCCGGTCCGGTGCGGGGGCGACACTGAGGGTTGCGATCCGTTGCCGGACATGAAAAAAGACAAAAAAAAAAAAAAAAAAAAACTGA
>NW_007730924.1:83834-96888 GCF_000696425.1 Galeopterus variegatus | reverse complement strand
CGATCCCGTTGCCGGTCCCGGTCCGGTATGGGAGCGACACTGAGGGTTGCGATCCGTTGCCGGACATGAAAAAAAAAAAAAAAAAAAAAAAACTGAAAGCCCATGTTAATAAATGATAAATTCATTTTTGAATTATGGCCCCAACATTATAGACCCCTTTCTTGCTTTCTCATCCTTCCAAATTCTTGTGCTTCTTCAAAGCACAACTTCTTGACACAACTGTCTTAGCCTGGCTTCTCTGCTTAATGATTACAATAAGGCTCTGCATGTGTCTAACAAAAACTGAAAGCTTGCATTATTAAACTGAGATACATGGCCCCTGGTCATCCCAGGAATGCTTCCCAAAGATGTAGAAGATGACAGATGAAAGGGAAAGCTTTTGTGACTTGTCATCATGTTCTTCCCTACAGAATGGTGTCATGCACTGTCAGGGGTCTGCAAGAACTTCAAAAGGGAACTGAAGGTGACTAGCAATGTTCCACAGTCCCCACTCCAGGGGAGTGAACGAGGGGCTTGTGCAACTTCTGAAGCCAAGAGGAACAAGTCTCCCAGGATTGCAAATGCACTAATAAGCAGCTACCATTGCCAAGATTGGAACCCACTCCCTGTCTTCTTGAAAGAGAGCAGACTGAAGGGAAAAAAAACCCCCACAAAACACAAAAACAAAAAATAAAACCTGTTGAGATGATGCCAAAGTTATGAGCTTAGGAGACCAAATTCTAAAGGTCAGTAAAAGCTTTAAGTAGCTTTACAGTAAAGTCTCTCTTTTTTTTTTTGGTGACTTCTAGCTCTGAAACCCACAAACCTGTACACCTCTTGGTGATAAGCACTGTATAGTTTCAAACCTCACGTATTCTATCTGGAAAGGTCTGGATTACAAGCAATAACCTCACGCCCAGAACATAATTCCATCCCAGGGATCATTTCCCAGCAAGAGGAACACGGAGCCACATCTTGTTGAAAGATGATCAATTTCTCTTCCTCAGCTCCCTTCTCACTGCAATGATTTGTTCCCAGCTATTTCCACTGCTCCTGTCTAGATAAGCTCCTCCTTTCTGTTATCTGTAGGCTCAGATCAAAGTGTCAAGGCCAAAGTCAGGGAGGGAGGGAAGGCATAAGGTATTTTTTAGCAGCTGAGATCAGTGAGTCTGACCTTTTATTTCTGGTGCTTTGGGTCACCTTTGAGCCTAGGATGTGCCTGTGTGTGAGAGAGAGAAAGAAGGAGGGAGAGCTGACAACTGATTCCCAACCCTCCTCAGGGTCTTCTTATTAACAATTTAGTGGCACTTTACATTTTCAAAATGTTATCCAACCATTAATAATTGAGCGACTTTTCAAAACAATGTTGGGTTGACTTCTCAGGAGAAACAGAAAGCTGCAAACAGAAATACAGCAGTCTATTCAAAGAGGCCACATTTAATTAGTCAATTTTAATTTAATTTAGGTAGGATCGATGTAAAATAGCTCATATCCAATTCCACAGCAGGAGATGCCAGAGAAGGGTCCCCTCACGAAAGCTGATGGCACTTGCTCCCAGGACAACGGGCCAGAGCTGGGACTTTGCAGTCTGAAGACCTACGCTGGAGTCCCCGCCCTCACTAGCTGTGGCCTTGGGAAGAACACTTTGCCTGATTCCAGTTTCCTCATCTGTAAAATGTGGATAATAAAGCTTCCTACACTTCGAAAGGTGATAAGAGGATTACTGTGAATTATGCTTATCCAGCATTTAATTAGCAAGGGGCCCAACACATAGTAACGTGCAGAAAAATGCGAGCTGCAAAAAACCAAAAACAGTTTTAACAGCAATTATCCCAAGGGAGTAGGGGGAGTGACGAAGACTTATTTGTTAAAACCTTAGACCTGTCATTCCTAGAATTTTTTATTTTATCATGAATGTGTTACTTTCATAATTAAGCTAACCAATTATTTTAAATACTGAGCAGAGCTTTCTAGGGGTTCCAGCAGTTAATATATTCTATTGGGAGGATCTCACTCCTGATTATGCTAAAAAGTTAAATGTTGAACCACATACCAGGTTGAGAGTTTCCAGTCTGTCCCAGAGATCAGCTACCCAAGGCCACACTGAATTTCAGGAGGTGATAGTGTCCTCGGATGAGTTCCTGATCTGTTCCTTTTGCAATATCTCTCTCCCCAGCCCAAATCTCTGTTACTCGTGGCTCCGTCCTTTTATTTCTTCAGACCAAAAACCTTGGTGTCATCCTTGATTCTTCTCTCACACTCGACATCAAATCCACAAGCAATTCCAATGGACCCTACTTCCAACACGTTAGCTCATATCAACCACTTCTCACCACCCTGGTCCTGGCCACCATCCTCTGTCCCCTGCATTACTGCAAGAGCCTGCCACCCGCATCTGCACTCCCACTGCTGCCCCCTATTGTCTATCCCCAACATAGCAGCCAGGTAGATCCTGTGAGTCAGATCACGTTACTCCTCTGCTCAAACCCTCCAATGGCTCCATGTCACCCAGCATAGAAGCCAAAGCCCCGCCACCCGCATCTGCACTCCCACTGCTGCCCCCTATTGTCTATCCCCAACATAGCAGCCAGGGAGATCCTGTGAGTCAGATCACGTTACTCCTCTGCTCAAACCCTCCAATGGCTCCATGTCACCCAGCATAGAAGCCAAAGCCTTTCTATGCCTGAAAAGGCTTTACCATCTGCTTCCTGTCTCCCCTCTCTCTGTCCTCAGCTCCTGCTCTCCTGCTCCCTCACTGGGGCTTCAGCCTCTCAGGGCTCTCATGTTTACAGTCTGTGTACAAAATAAGCCCCTTGAGGACAGGAGTGTTCTTTGCTCATTTTGTTCAGTGTCTAGAACACTGTCTGCCACAGAGCAGATACCCAACAAGTATATGTTCAATAAATGCCACCAACAAAAAGGAATTCTAAGAAAACCAGCACTGCAGTGTGTTCTCTGCAACTAGGTCCACTGGGCCACAAGCAGCAGAAAGGGGAGAAAAGGTGAACAAATCCCAGCTGGAGAAGTGCTGCTGGCTTATGATGGAAGGAATCTTCAAACAATGCTGAGGATGAGGAAAAGGACAGCATACTAAGAAAAAGAAACCCACCTGGAACCAGGATACGGAACTGGATGTGGCACTTTTGAGGCAGGAGAGAGTAGGACACGCCCCAGGGAAGCTGCTGATAAATACTCAGACTGGGTTGGCCAGGGCTGCACAATAGGTGGGACAGGAGGGGCAGAAGTCGCCATTAGGAGTTTGCATGTGGGACGGAGAGGATGGAGAAGGTCAGGGGTGCTTGTGTCTCTCTCTGGTGGAGATGCCAGCACACTTCCTTGGAGTGTGCCTTTGCTTGGTAATAAAACCTTGTCATGTTCTGTTTCTCTGTCTCTCTCTTCCTTTCCCTTTGCCGGTCCATGAAAGATTCATCAATCAAGAAACTGGATATGCCGCCTGGTAACACTTTGGGAAGGACACCGACATTCATAGCTTCTGCTCTGATCTAAGCATTGGGCTGGCCATTTTACATATGTCGTTTTATTTAATTCCCCCAGTAGCCTAAAAAGGCAAGTATTACCCTATTTTATAGATGAGGAGACTGCACAAGGGTCTGCACATGTAGGAAAATGCAGAACTGGAATCAAACTCAAATCCACTGCACCAGAGAGGTGTTTCAGCAGCAACGGACTTTTGAGAAGCCTGTTAAAAATAGAGGTTTCTGGCCTCTATCCTTTGATTCAGAATCTCCAGGGATGCAGCCCAAGAATCTGTGCTTAGTGAATGCCCTGGGATGCTCATGTCCACCAAGGCATTCCGCCTCCCTGCCTCATCATTGTTCAAGTCAGAGAAGAAATTAAACTAAAAACAGAGTTAGGCCTTGCCCTGTTGAAAGTTCCATAAAGTTTACACTTAAGGAGGGCTTATGCTGGCTGTGGCAGATAGCCCGTACAGTGGGTGACACAGCACTCTCTTACTTCTCTTGACCTCAGAAGCTTACAATCAACTAGGTGGAAAAATAAAGGGAGGCAAGTGTTAGGCATCTAAGTGCTCCAACATAAGTGTTGGAAAAGCAGCACAAATGAAATGTTATGGATGTTCAAAAACAGGAGGAATGATCTCTGGTTTAGAAGCAAGAATCAGGGCATGATTCATCAGGTAGGTGGTATTTGAGATGAGTCTTGAAGGATGGAAACAATTTTAGCCAGTAGAAGTGGAGAAGACAAAGAGAGAGAGAGAGAGAGAATAAAATCATCCCTACGACCATGTTGCTTTGTTAATGTTATAACTTTAATTATTTCCTTGCTTCTTGACAGCTCATGTTGTTAGTATAACCCTCACCCAGGATCAATTCTCCCCCTGTTAAAAACAAGCATCAGCGAGGCACCAAAATTGCGTACTGGAGCTTCTCGCTATACCGGGAGGTTATATCATGCATATTAAATCTGGACGGCATTTAGGCTAAAGCAATCTTAACTTTATGATCTTGCTTGTTTTTAAAGCAAACGTTAATGAAATATGCATTACTTATGGCAAAAGGCAATCCCAGGGGGATACATTTTAATTAGTATAGTTTGTTCAAAGAAAAGCAAATTTAACTCTTCCTCATCTGTCACCTGGCTGCCCTGCAACATGAAGGGAGGGCGAGAAGAGAAAAGTACAAGAAGAGACAGCTGAGCACTTTCAGACCAACTTGAGAGTCTGGGAAAGAAGAGAGGATCCCTGACCAATTCATCTCCAGCCACAGTGGCTCTGAACTTCTATGATGAAACCTTTTAATAAGTGCACTTTCCAGACTCTGGGTCTACCTTTGAAGGTAGCAAATTACCATTGTGATTTTATGATAATGTTCTTAGGCTTGTCATCAGCCTATTATTTAAGATACTGTATTAGTTTCCTAGAGCTGCTGTAACAAAGTACCACAAACAGGGTGGCTTAAAACAACGGGAATGTATTCCTTCCCAGTTTTGGAGGTCAGAAGTCCAAAATCAACCTGCCAGCGGGCCATGCTTCCTCTGAAGGCTCCGGGAAAGAATGCTTCCTTGCCTCTTCCTAGCTCCCGGTGGTTGCTGGCAATCCTTGGTGTTCCTTGGCTTGTAGATGCATCTCTTCCATCTTTGTGTTTATCTTCACGTGGTCCCATGTGTCTCTGTCTCTGTTTCCAAACTTCCTCCTTCTTATAGGGACACCAGTCATGGGATCTAGGGCCCACCCGAATCCATTGTGACCTCACTGTGATGGTTAATTTTATGTGTCGACTTGGCTAGGCTATGGAACCCAGCTTTTAGTCAAACACCAGTTTAGTTGCTGCAAAGGTATTTCTTTAGAAGTGATTAACAGTTAAATCAGTAAATTTTGAGTAAAGCACATAATGTAGTGGGGCCTCATCAAATCAATTGAAGGCTTTAACAGAAAAGGCTGAGGTCCCTGGAGAGGAAGGAATTCTGACTCCAGACTGACTTTTGACTCAAGTCTACAACATCAGCTCTTCCCTGGGTCTCCAGCTTGCTGGCCTGCCCTGCAGATTTTAGACTTGCTAGTCCTCACAACAACATGAGTCAATTCTTTAAAGTCAATCAGTCAATCTATCTATCTATCTAATCTCCTATCCTATTGGTTCTGTTTCCTTGCAGAACCCTGACTATACACTTGTCTTAACTTGATTACATCTGCAAAGACCCTATTTCCAAATAACATCACATTCACAGGTCCTGGGTGAACATAAATTTTTGGAAGACACTATTCAACCCAGTATAGATACAATGGACCAGAGCCTCGCTATTCGCTGTGTGGGGTTTGGATCATCAGCAGCGGCTTCTCCTGGGAGTTCGGTAAAATGCAGTCTCCAGGCCCCATCCTGAATCTACAGAATCAGAATCTTCATTTTAACAGATCCCCAGATATTTGTGAGTGGATTACAGTTTGAGAAGTACTGGGCTAGAAGATCATGTTTCAAGCCATTTCTGGTATTTATAATAAAAGGCTTGGAGTCTAGACATTGTAAAAGTCAGACGACTCTAAAGTAAAGGGTCAAAGATGAGGAACTAAGAAAGAAAGTAGAAGCAGCAGGGGGTTTGAAATAACTCATCTCTCCTATTAATTAATATGCGCCTTACCACTAGTTGAGACTAAATACTTGTCAATCAAATGGACAAAAGAATCATTGAATTAAGTGAACTCTTCAAGACAGATAAGTTTTCTAATAATCGAACTTCTATTCACAAGGAAAGCCCTCAAGCACAAGAGTGAAAAATTTTATCTCCACCCTTCAGGGCCCAGACCACCTTTCCCCTTTTGTCTCATTGAGAGGCACCACTATGCCCGTGTGATTACTTGGTGACAGTGTTGCACTCGAATACTCAAGTCTTGCTCCAGGCTCCCACCGTAACTCATGTTGACATGGAAAAATGTTTCATTTTCAGATCCATATGTATGAATTTTTAATGAACTGTGGCAGAGAAATCAAAGACTTCCCCCTCCACCCCCACTCTACAGAATCAGATTTTGACCTTCTGCCAAACAGCTATAAATCATATTCAGCAGGAAGTGCAGCAGGAACCAGGGGCTGCTGCACATGGATTAGCCAGTTAATTTCCCTCCATCAGATCTTCACCTAAGCTGTCACAGGATGGAGGGAGGAGAGGATGGGATGGGTGGATGGAAGAAAGGAGGGAGAGAAGGAAAGAAGGAAGAAAGTAAAGTAAGAAGGAAGGAAGGAACTCTAAAGGACTGAAAACCGTAGGCACTCAATGGTTACTCAGCAAAAGTTTTAAGTCAGAAAAATTAAAATATGGGTCATTTATTGCCTAAAAACCAGGAGGCCATCTTAATAACCAGAATCTTTAGAGCGTTAATTAACTCCCTGCTTCGGTAGTTTGATCATATATTTCTTCACGTAAGATTAATTCCTTTTCCAAGAGAGCTCTCCTAGAATTTTTAGGAACTATGCAAAACACAGTAGGGTCTTCCTAAATAAAGGCTCGATCAACACTTAAAAGGGAGCTGCGATTAGACACCATTTCTTGCCTAGCAATGCAGGAATAATTTTTAAAAATGATAATACCTTATGTTGGCAAGATGTGATGAAAAAAGGTTTTGTTCAATCACTTGTATGGGGGTGTAAACAGATACAATCCATTTGGAAAAGAATTTAGTAATATAAGTGCAATGAGCCCTAAAAGTATTCATACCTGGTATAAATCCTATGGAAATCTATCCTAAGGAAGTAATCCAAAATATGAAAAAAAGCTTTAAAGATCATTACAGCTTTGTCTATAGTAATTCATTGGCAAAACCTAAATGTTCACCAATAGGCCTGTGGCTAAATAAAATAAGGTATATCCATTTAACAGAACATCATGCAACCATTAAGAATGCTTACTAAGAGTTTATAACAACACGGGAAAATACTTATTAATACAAGTGGGAAAAAAGTAGGACACAAAAACTGAATAAATAACATCATGGTTTCAAGAATAAAAAGCCTCCATTACCTTTGTGTAGAAAAGAATATGGAAGGAAGTACTGCAATTGCTAATAATGATTATTTATGAAAGCAGGAAATATGGGTGAATTTTTTCCTCTTCCATAGATTCTAAACATCCTGTAATGAGTGTGTGCACTTTTATAATGGAAACATAGATTTTATTGTGCTTTTGAAATGCAAGTCAATTGTGTAAGATTTTAAAAGATGTCCCTTTCAACGAACAATAGCAAATGAATCAGGGCTAATTCAAGGTGAAGCACGTTTATAAATACCAAGTTTTCTAATCTAACATGCAAATCTGGGACACAGAAGAATCTGGCTGGCTGCCTGCTCACAAAGCATCTATATCTGTCAAAAGTACTGCATTTAAGAAGTTAAATAAAGAGTCAGGGCTGTCCAGCTTTAACCCACAAGGCTCTAGGATGAGTCAAACAGCTGTTGTAGATGCACCACTTGCTGAAGATCATTCATAGGAAGGGGACCTGCTGCACAGGGCAGAAGAACAGACACATGATGGGCAGACATGGATTGGATTGGACATTGCTCCTTGCCAGCGATCACTCCCAATTACAGCATTTTCCTTTCTTCGCAAGTCTGTGCATTTGCAAGATAGTCTCCAGCTTTTCGACACTGTTTAAGCAAAAACTTTTGAACCAGGCCATCTGTTTCTGGAAATGAAGAGAGACCTAAGGCCATATGCAAGGTGCGGGGATAGGAAATAATTTCATTTGAGCGATGAGTTTATTGATATATTTTCTAAGTGGCTGAATCTTGTTCAGTCTTAAATAAAGCAACACTTGGGTGATCTAAATACGTTGAACAGCAGCTGCAGCAGCAGGCTGCTTGTGATTGGCAAACCCAATGTCTATGTGCTTCCATAACGTATCTTTAAAATTTTAATCGTCTGGGACGTTTGTATGAGAAGCACCAGCACAGAGTGTGGCTGAGATCCACGGACTCAATCATGATGTCAGCTCCTGTGTGACCTAGAGGATCACTCATGGCAGTGGGGAGAGGCAGGAAAATGGCTCCTTCCAGAGACATGTCTTAATTCGGTCATGTCACCGACTTCCTCTCTTCTCACTGGAAGCTCCAGGTCTCTATTTTTGTAACCCAGTCAGGCAGGATGTGAATCAAGCTGTGAAAAGTGAAGCCATTCAGCACTAATGACAAAGCAGAAAAGGGGAGCACAATCTAGTGCCTTGTTCAGTGCTCTAAACCACTGCATTTCAACCTTGTTCATCAATACAGTTTTATTGACACTATCCCCCAATATATATATTGGTTTATATTATATACATGATCCCCTGTCAATCCATATATCAAATATAAAACTTTTCTTTCTTTTTTATTTAAAGTAAAAAATACCTACTTGAACCCCAAAGAATCACCTCGCACAAATCCCTCTTTGGAAAACTGTTCTAAATAATCAAGTGGGTTATCAAATAGGTGTGGCAGTGATGGGGTGGGAAAGAAAGTAATCATTTCCTACCGTTATGTTCTGTTGAGGGACTCCCACATCTGGGTGGTAGGTATCTTACATCAGTATTCTCCAAAATCCATTTATCCACACCGGGCACTATACTGTATCTAGCCTCACATACATGTAGGGAAATAAGGCTAAATTTCATTAATGTGGGCCCCATAAACTAATTCAAACCAGGCTGTGCTATGGAACACCTCTGTGCTGTGTATTAAGGAGAAAAGTTCTGCTGAATAGCCAGAGTGGAGAAAGCAGAGGGGGATGTTTAATTGCTGAAAGGGAATAGATTCTTTTCAGGCTCCATTTACATCCAAGCAATCCATCTACCAATTACAAGCAAGTTCTTATCCAGACATTAAAGCAGGCAACTGCCCATGCTGGAAACCAACCAAAACTGCTTATCTTCAACCTTGCATAATTCCAGACCTTTTCCTGATCCGCCCTGGCTTCTTGCCTAATGCATTTACATTGCTTTTTCTGCTCCTGGTTTTTTAACCCCTAGAGTTTACCCTGATATCAAACATCCATGCAGACATACACAGGCAATGCAGTGAACGGATCTTTGCTTTAACTACCTGGGGAGGAAGAAACTGTTTGGCCTCTTGGGTCTGTATTTGTCCTGCTGAACATCACAACTGCTGAGCCCCCATGAATAGGATCCAGTTCCAAAGACGACCCTGTTTCATCGCTTGCATTTGAAATATTCCAGAAAGGAAGACTGTCATGAGAAGGAGATGGGGGAAGCTGCGAAGTTAGCCAAAGCATTTAAAAAATAGAGACTCCATACCAAATTGTGAATTTCCATTGCAAATCAAGCATTCACCAGGCCCACCATTGGCCAAGCTAAGGACCCTGGCTAATGAAGTCAGTCTCGGGTGAGAAGCTATAGACTTAAGGGCCGTGGCTTGGCTCTGTCTGAGGGGCTCAGAGCTGAGGCTCTGATTCATTCTTCACGCAATGTCTAGCAAATCAAAGCTAATGCGATGAGCAGTGCCACAGCTCACTGGGCCTCCCCTCGGTCATGGGCACTCAAAGCCCAGGATGTCACCGACTCACATGTCATTTCTTTGCATTAACATTCTGCCTGGGTTCTTGCTTTGCACTCAACAAGTCTATTGCAAGCTGTAAATAAGAAGGCGAGGGACAGGGAGGTGTGCCAATGAAGGGTTTCTTCTCACATGTGGTGCATAATGACAAAAACCATTTTATCAATGTGATCTGCTGGGACTTCAGGAAGATTGGCCATACTATCATTTCTCCCCTGATGAAGAATCCTACCAGTGGGAGGTGACTGATATTCCAGTTCTTCAAAAATGCATCTTTCTAAAAGTACAGATTAAACTTTTAAAAATAGCTCTGAGGCTCCTCCAACTCTCCTTCTTCCTTGGCCTCCTGCTCCCTGCCATGGCTTAAAAATGCCACGGTAGGAATTTATATTTGGTTCACATTTGCTTAGCATACCAAGGCTAAATACAGCTATACACATCTTGCTTCCAAAACCACTCACTTGTAAATGTATGAAACTGTAATGGAATGATTTATAGTTTTACTTTAGCTCTTTCATTGCTGATTTACAGAGATCTCTCTAGGGGTGATTATTTTTGGATATTTTAAGTCTGCGGACTGCACAACTCTTGATGGATGTTAATTCAGTCTCAGAGAGCTTCATGTTAACTAATTTATGGATTTCATTCATTTAAACATTAATGAGCACCCATGAAGCATTAAGTACAGTGGGACACACAAAGCTGATTAAGGCATGGGCTTTTGTCCTCAAGGAACTTACACTTGGTCTCAGTCATCTTATAAGTCAAGAGATATGTTGCCACAGTGACTAATTTACTGGCAAATAAAACCTCCCTGGTTGTATATGTCTACCAATGCATCTGTTCTAGTCCTTCAACAAGGGGAGCTTTTTACTCTTAGAATGGAAACGGAGCTGGTCTCTGAGGATTGTTAGACTCCATCCATCCACCTATCCCAAAATGAGTCAACAGAATGCAGACTCCACACGGGTGGGGATTTTTGTCTGCCCTTTCCCCCATCTATAAATACATCTACATATTGGTTAGACTCCATCCATCCACCTATCCCAAAATGAGTCAACAGAATGCAGACTCCACACGGGTGGTGATTTTTGTCTGCCCTTTCCCCCATCTATAAATACATCTACATATTGGTGGCCTCTCCGCTATTTATAAAAGTTTACATCTCACCCTACTTTCAGGGGCTTGGTTGCCAAAGCCTGATTTCTACTTGCAATAAAATTGCACTTAATTTCCATTTCCCCAATGAGAAAACAGGGATAATATTATCAGCCTCCCAGGATTCCTGGGAGGAGTCAATGGGGAAAATGTAACGCAGGCAATTTACACACAGTGCCTGGCACCCAAAAAGCTCTTAACAAATGCCGAGAATCTTCTCCCTCTCCTAGTGGAAAGAGAAATCAGAGATGGGAAGCCCTCGCTGCCCAGAGAAGGAGAGATGGGAATTTGGGGGGTTTAAAGATCCGGCTTCCATTCTGAGTTCTCACTAAGTCATTGTACAACTTTGGGCAGGTCACTAATGCATTTTAGCCCTGATCTCTTCTATGTGAAAATACTTTATAAAAGTGAAAACCAATATTAACTATGAGTATAATCAAAGAATCAGACAACATTATTTTATTCAAAGATCCTCTCCTGTGACAAGCAGAGTTCCTGGCTTGACCAATGGGCTAAAAATATTTTATGAAAAAAATTGACCTCTGAGAGCCTAATTAAAAGAAAAATAAACTCTCAGGCATAGTATTTTAATTTTTTTGTTGCAAGGCTAAGTTTGTGTTAAGAAGAAAAAAGAATTGCTGCAATATGCATTCACGTACCTTATAATTAAATATTTCAAGGAGGATTTGGCCCAACTGGCATTGCTAAAAGGGGACAGGCTCACCCTCAGCCTCATTTCTGGGGACTGGGAAATCATGCCGGCTTTCTGTGAGCACAATTTTCCTTCGGGTTGCAGTGGGCAAAGGCCCCCGAGGTCGGCCTGCACAAAGAACGAGGGGTCTGGGAACAAAGACGGGGAGGCTCGCAATATTTCTCACCAAGGGCACGCTGGAATTTTATCATTTTCCCTTCACCAGAATGTTCATTCACCACACACATTCAGGTTTACTCTTTGTGTGTCAGGCAAGAAAAGGGAAGGGGGAAATACACTTTTATTTTTGTCAGACCACTGCTTATCTGCCTCTCTCACAGCCAGGAAGGCAAGGGATTTATAAATTCGCTCACAATGGTCTTATCAGCCACAAGCAACATGCAGCAACATGGGACTGAGCGTCTGCAAAGGGGTCCCCCACAAAAGGCCTGCAGCCCAGCATTGCTGATGAGACGCTGGAGATTCACCATCAGGGCGCTCAGTGAATGGAAGACTCAGGCTTGGGACAGAAGGAGAGGAAGGAATCGTGTCCTGGGACCCCAAAGGTGGTGAGTGGATTCTTCTTGTGAGCAGAGGTCACGGGCCTTTGTCACCTTGATTCTGGCCCCGAGTTCTCCTTTTTCCCTGCAATTGTCCCTATACATCACCATCAACACCTCCTTATCCCACTTCTTCCTCATCTTCCTCATTTCTATTCTAATCCAAGTGAGGGCTCAGCCCTTCCTTTAATTTCCTCAAATCAAGAAAGTTGCAGGAAGAAGAGGCTACCATTTTAAATCATTTATCCATTCAACAACGTCTTTAGTGAGCACTTAGCACATAGCAGTCACTTCTCCGGCTGGTTGGGATACATCAATATACAGAACAAAAATTCCTGCCCTCATGGAGCTTACATGCTAACAGGCGGATGCAGACAATAAACACAATAAACAAACTGTAGTATATATTGCTTGTGAGAAGGTAATAAATGCTATATCAATAAAATAAACAGCAGCAAAAAANTATATATTGCTTGTGAGAAGGTAATAAATGCTATATCAATAAAATAAACAGCAGCAAAAAAGCCCAGAACATGGTAAGTGGAATGAAGAGTGAGCAGGGTGGGCTGGCCCGGTGGCGCACTGGATAGTGCGCCGCTTGGGAAGCGCGGCGGCGCTCCCGCCGAGGGTTCGGATCCCACATACAGACCGGT
>NW_007730924.1:81386-82927 GCF_000696425.1 Galeopterus variegatus | reverse complement strand
TATATATTGCTTGTGAGAAGGTAATAAATGCTATATCAATAAAATAAACAGCAGCAAAAAAAGCCCAGAACATGGTAAGTGGAATGAAGAGTGAGCAGGGTAGAGTGGGTGATGGTTTGCATTTTTTAAACAGGGCAGTGGGGGAGGGGATGGGGGTCTCACTGAGAAGGTGACACCTGATAAGGTACGGAAGATAGGCCCTTGGATATATGGAAGGGGGTGTTCCAAATGGAAGGAAAGCAAGTGCAAAGGTCCTGGGGTGGAAGAGTCCCTGGTGTGTTTGAGGATGTTTCTTTAAAACTCAGTGGAACGCAAAGGGACAGTGACGTTGGAACTCTTCTAGCTGAGTCAGCTCTCAGAACTCACTTGCTGAGGTTCTCCCGGTGGAATACCTTAGTGCGGTGTTTTTATCAGCACCATGCTCCAACCAACTGAGTGAACTGGCCAGCCCTGCAGCACTTTTTAAACACCAGGTCTTGACCAAATGATAAGGAGAGAAACTAACTTAGTGCATACAATGAAAAGAAGGAAATAGCATATATTAAAAATACTGCACTGCATGTAGCATGCACTCCTATCTGTTTATTTGACTATGATGTAAAAAGCATTTCTTCCTGTGGGTTGAGTTCAAAACAGCTTGAAAGCTAATGGCCCACAAGTTTCCTTCTACTGAGCCCCCAACCTGTATCCATGTAACAGTGCCTTCTGCCCCCAGCACCTGGGAGCATCTTCCCTTGAGAAATCTAGATTCCTTATAACCCAGACCCAATAAGTGAGGTCCAGGGAGAGGAAGACCCTTCCTCACTTACCACAGATCACCTGTCTTAGGAACGACTGAAATGGAGACACTCCACTCCCTCCTGAAGACAGCCAGCCTGCTTCCTACCCATGAGGTACGTCCTTACCTGATAGCTCCAACAGGTCCCCCTCCATTAGAATTTTAAGACACTCACAGCAGAGACACACACAATGAATAGCAGTTCCCTTTCCTTATCATGACCCCCACAGCTGAACCCATGGGCAGTGTGTTGGGAAATAAGCCCCTGGTCTAACCAATGTTCATCTGGTCTCTTGGCCAAGAATCCACGCCTCATCTGGGACTTTAAAAAATAATGACTCCATAAAAAGAAATGTTAAAAAAAAGTCAACAAAAGCACGACAGAACCGGTCACAAGCTGCAATGTGGGAAACTCTGCAGCCAACTCCCACCAATTTTCTCCTTTCCAACAAGACCATGTTTGTCTGGCAGCACCCTGAGGTCCCACTCTATCTGGACAACTCATTTCAGGTTTCTGTAATACATGCTGCACTAAACAAGGAATTATTAATGTTCCTATTTAAAGGCATGATGGGGGTGGAAGTAGGGGGCAGGGGTCTTATATGATGGCTTTGGGGGTACAGGAGACTGTGCAAAATCTGGAGACCCCATCAGCCCCTTACGACACCACCAAGAGCATTCCGAACAGGGTCCTCTATTTCTAGCAGGAGACCATCAGATTGCCCTTAATAGAATTTTTTAAATTGCCTCAAATTGCTGCTTC
>NW_007730924.1:77143-80704 GCF_000696425.1 Galeopterus variegatus | reverse complement strand
AGCAGGAGACCATCAGATTGCCCTTAATAGAATTTTTTAAATTGCCTCAAATTGCTGCTTCTATTCCAGGCTGAAAATTACAGCCCTTGCTCTGTTTCCCATCCTCTCCCCACAGTTATTCGGAGCCCCTGAGGAGATCTGTACTAACAACCACATCATCAACAAAACCTGAATGTACTTTGTGTGGAGAAAAATATTTGCAGCTTTCCAAGCAGATCTAAAGAGGCTGTGACTGACACACATGTTCTCCCAAATGGATTCAAACTTCCCCCCTTTTTTAAGATGACAAAAAAAAAATTACTAACATGATTTATGTTGCCTTCTGAAAATGTTACAAATCAAATGCTAAAAATCTCTGAAACCTCATGTGCTGAAGATGATGGATGCCGACCTTCCTCCTGTCATTTTCCCCCAGTTGCGTGGGTGGCATGGGGAGGGGCTGATGAACAAGTCATTGTTTCCAAATAGTGCCACATCAACGTTTGAGTGTTGAGACTGTATTTCCTCACCTGATCTCTCCCCCAGGAGAAGGCTCTGTGGGGATAATAAACAAACTAAACCCAATCAGTTTATATGTAGAGGAGGTAGCTGCTGTTTACTGCAGTGAGGCAGAACTGTTTAGGGAGACCCAACTTCCTTCAGCCCATGCTAACCAGGACAAATGGGTGGCCTTACTCCAAGTAGCCCTGGCCGCCTGATCCGTGTTCTGCCAAGGCACCAGGTCTGGCTGGCAGAGCTGGGCAGAGCTGGCCAGATGAACAAACTCAGGCTGTGAGTCTGCAGGGACAATGTGTATGCACAGACAGCTCTTACGTGGGGACGGTGTCACCACCTAGGGATAATTAACTGCTTCTGATTCAGTCTTGAAGCCCCATCCAAGACTGTAACCTACTGGAGTTGTGTTTTTAGCCTTTCAAGTGCTTAGATGTTGATGAGATTACACAGTCCCACTCAGTACGTGCTCCTCAACCAAAGCAAAAGATGTCTGACCTTGGCTGAACATTAGGATCACAAGGCCCCACCCCAAACCAGCAGGGTCAGGGTCTCTGGGGATAGTTCTGGCATCGATATTGTAAAAACAGCTCCCTGGGGGATCTTCATGTGCAACTAGGATTGAGAACTGCTCAACAAATGCAGAGCTAGAAAATGACTGATCTAGGGACACATTCTCCCAGTTCCAAGCTCTTGCCTCCATAGAACCCTGCAGTGGACACCTGGCTACTATGGCAGTCTCTGTACCTTGAAGCAAGGAGGAAGGCAGGCCTAGGACTTTTGAGGACCTAGTGTAGACTCCAACAGAGGATTTCTGAGATAGGCCTGTCCCACTCCTCTAATTTTGCATTGTAATACTTTGCTGAACATCTCATCTCCTATGAGCCAGGCACTCCTGGGAATACAGGAGTGAAGAGAGGTCCCTGTTGTCCCCTAAAGTGATGGATAACTATGCTCATGGACTTTGCATTCTCTTATTTAATCTTTATCAGCAATCTGTGAGGTGGGTATTACGATACCCATTTTACAGAAGAGAAAACTGAGGCCCAGAAACACTAAGCAAATTGCTCCAGGTCACACAGCTAGGAAGTGACACAAGTCTGACTTGTTACAGACATCACAGCCAAACTGGGAAGAAAACAGGAAGCAACAATAAACTGGGGAGAAGAGGCCTACGTCAACATAATTATTACTTAATGAACCGTCTCAATACAAAGTTTTTTTTTTTTGTTTTTTTTGTTTGTTTGTTTGTTTTGTGACCGGTAATGGGATCGCAACCCTTGGTGTGGTGTCACCCGCACCGCGCTCAGCCAGTGAGCGCCCCGGCCATCCCTATGTAGGATCCGAACCCGCAGTAGGAGCGCCAATGCGCTCCCAGCGCTGCACTCTCCCGAGTGAGCCACGGGGTCGGCCTTCAATACAAAGTTTTTAATGATGATTCTTTGAATTAAAAAAGAGCAAGAAAATCAAATAATTTAGAATTCTTGATGGCATTTTGGGGCATGGTGTCAAAGGCCCCGAATAAACGCAAGATGTCACTAAAAGGACACAGAGCAGAGTGGTTGAATCCAAAACCTGCAGTGACAAGAGCAGGCTGAGGAAAGAAAACACTTGACAGCATGCTCTCTGGGTTATTAGCAGCATCTGAACATCTTTCTAGATCAGCAGATTTCCTAGACAGCTGCAATCCACTTTGGGGAGGCTGTCAGCCACCGATTAATTGCTGATCAATGAGAAACCAAATGACGGCAAATAAACCAGCCTGAACCTGGAAGGGTTGTGAGTCTGAGGTCAAGGCCATCCCGTTCCCAGCAGGGTTCAAACTAAGGGGGAGGGGATGAAGAACAGGGAAATGGGGAAGAGGAGGAGCAGGCCCAAGGCAAGAAAAAAAGAAGGGAGAGAAGGAAGCAGACGGACAGATGGACTGAACCTGCGGACAGGATGAGCCCTTGGAGAGGGACTTATTGTGGAGGGCAGGGGTGGCTACTTGGGGTCACCCAGTGATCTGTTAGTCTATGATGGAAATTTTGTTCCAAATTAGGATGGACACCATTAGGATGGACATGGATGTCCCTCTGACACAGGCTCCAAGAAAATTAACAATAGGAACTCAACAGTTAGACATGGAGCAGATTCCCAATTAAGTCACCTAGCTGACTGCAGCCACAACTTCCAAAATGCACTCGTCCAGGAGGGTAAAGGTAGTATGGAACGGGGGAAAATAAGGGGTTCTTTGGTCAATTAAGTTCGGGAAACACCGGTAAACAGGCTTCTTTTCAATAAGATTTCTCCAAACCTCTGTTGTGATTTCTAGTGCCTCCCAAATTCATGTGACCACAGGGAGAGCTGCTTGTAAATTTAGGGTCCCAAGAACATGCCTTAGGAAAGCTACTTGGGTGCAAAAGGAACCAATGGGTCCAAGAGACCCTTGGCTGTGCCAAATAGGGTCTTCATCTCTTGGACACTAAAGGTGGGTGACCATTTACCTGTCCTGCCTCTTCCTCACTTCTGGGACACCGGTGGTGGTGGTATAGTGGGCACATTCTTTGCACTTAAGTCCACTTGGAGTTTAAAGATGTGACTGTCAGTGGGTGTGGCATTCTCAGACACCAAATTTGGAACTGGTTGTGCTGACTGATACACTGAAAGAATGCCAGAGAATGTGAGGGAACATTCTGGATCAACTCATTGCTTTACAGAAGAGGAACAGAGGCCAAGGAAGTCTAGTGGCTTAAGCCAAAGTCCCGGGACAATTTGGTGGTTGAGAAATAACTAGAATCTGAGGCTCCTGATGTTCAATCTGAGCCCTGCACCCATCTTTTGTTGAAGGTGCAACACCAACCAATGATTAAAAATTCAGGAGGAACAGTGTCCTTGGGCTATGGAGGAGGCAGTAAATTCCACCTTCCCATGGCTGCTTCTTGTTGGTCTATGATGACATTTCCACATTATTTAACCTGTGAAAGAAACATTAACCAGCAAAGCAAGCTAGAGAGAACCCCTAAGGCAGGAAGGTAAATAAATGGTTGCCCACCCCTGGAGCAAATAAATATGCACATGGCTGTTTTC
>NW_007730924.1:51808-75947 GCF_000696425.1 Galeopterus variegatus | reverse complement strand
AACCCATGAGTATTATTTTCTTCTTTGTTGGGGATTCTGAAGTGCGGAGAGAGGAAATAACTTGCCCCAAACACACAGCAAATGGGAGAGTCAGGACTGGAACCCGGGTAAGTTCTTCAGTGAACCCAAAGTCTTCACTTGTAAGCTTTATCATCCCTGCCTCCCTTAAGAAAAGAGACTGCCTGATTATGCCACTGACTGAAAGCTCCATCTCTCCCTTTGTCTCCAGAGACCACCCCCAGACGTGATGATCTGTTAGAAGAGCTCACAGGACTCAGCACAGAATTGTACTTGTGGGTACAATTCATTACAGAAGGATGCAAAGCAAAAAGAGCATTGGGAAAAGGCTCATGGGGTGAAGTCCAGGGAAAACCAGGCACGAGCTACCTAGAGTCCTCTCCCAGTGGAGTCACACAGGAGGCACTCCACTCCCCTAGCAACGAGTGGGGACAGTACGTGTGAAATGTCGTTTATCAGGAAGGCTCTTTAGAGACTCAGTGCCCAGGATTTTTACTGGAGGCTGGTTGCAAAGGTACCCTCTGCCCAGTACATGCCCAAATCCCAGACTCCCAGAAGGAAAGCAGGTGTTCAGCATGAACCACACTGTGCAAACAGTTTAGGCATTCATCAGTCAGGGTGGCGGGAGCACCCCCAAAATCTAAGCTCCAAATGCCAGCCAAGGGCCAACTTCACAGCAGACCTTTCTAAGGATAGAGTCCAGGTCTACTATTTAACTTTTTCTGCACACCGTTCTTCTGTTAGAAAAGCTGGTGGGCATAAACAGCCAAAGGAAGTTGTAAGCCGGCATAGCCAGAAGTCCAGATGAAACCCTCCCTGATACAAAAACTGTCAAATTATGTTGAGAATTTTTTTTATGGGAGTGAGGTGGAAGTGGATAGGAATATGGGTGGGGGCAGGATGATCTGCTTATAAAAGAACTTTGAGAGAAAGCGTAGGTACCAACGTCAGAGGACTTAGGGTTCTGTTTAACAATTTCTATCTCTAATGAGCTGTGTGACCTTGGCAAAGTCACTCAACCTCTCTGGTTTTCTCACCTNAGGAAGGTAAATAAATGGTTGCCCACCCCTGGAGCAAATAAATATGCACATGGCTGTTTTCCTCCTCTCTCCTTTGTTCAAGAAGCAGGAAAAAAAAAATGGCAAAAAGGGAGCATTTAGGAAATGGGTCACTGGGATTGTGAGCAGTGATTTCCCACTTAGGTATTACAACGTATCTTGTTAATTAGATCATGTACTTGGTAACAGGGTTTACACCGACAACAACTTTACAGACTGATCCAGAAATAGATAAACCACGGTAATCCAGAGAGAAGCCTCAGTGTCCTAGGGGAGGAGCCAGCAGATCCAGCAAGAGGTCTGGGTAAGTGGAAATACCCCCACAGCCTTCAATGAAGGGTTCTCTCCCACAGCAACCAGACAGCAGCACGTGCTCAGACCAAAACTTGCATGGAACTTACCCACCTTGCTTGACTATAACCTCTGGCCTCTTCCAGACCCACGTGCTGTCCTAGTGCTTCCCACAGCAATGTCAGGTGGCATTTATTCACTCTCGGAGTATAAATTCAACAAATACTTACTGTGGGCCCACTACATGTGCCAGGAGGCCCTGTTCTCAGCTGTGGGGACCCGGCATTGACAACACAGAGCTCCCACACTCATGCAGCACACATGCGTCAGCACCTCCTCTATGCCTGGCACCCCCCTGAATCCCCAAGAACCTTTCTCTGACAGTGTCTGGTTTTACGACTGATGAGACGACTCCTTTAAACAGAGTGATTTCCTGGTATATTTGGAATATGACTCAAGTTCCACACAGCTTTCAGAGCACATACCTCATGAAGTGAGACAGATCTGTGGATTCTTTAGCTAAAGAAAAGAGAAATGGGAAAGGGGGTAAGGGGCATTTCTCAGCCAAGTGGCCAGTCTGTGGTTTTAGTTACTTTAGGGGGACATTTGGAAATTCAGAATGTCTTGGTTCTACCAATTTGTGCCTCACTCAAGAATAAGGAGTTTGATAAGCTGTTTTGGAAAGAGAGGTGGGGGCCACAGAAGGCACTGCAGACACTTTGGGGTTAATTTCTCTGAATCACCTCACTGCAGGTGTTGGGGGAAAGTCTAAGATGCCCTTGGGCACCCCTTGTCCTTTCCTTGTAGTAGTACCAAGAGATAAGACAACAGTACTTACTGGCCTGAGGAGGAGTTATATATTTTCTAATTCTATTGATTTTAAAGTCCAGCCTATTCAGTAGAACCCAGACTAATGCCAAAGTCTCTACTACAGCCACCAGCCTATAACTGGCACTAAATAGGATTAGCGATTTTTTTTTTTTTCCTTTTTTTTTGTCTTTTTTCGTGACCGGCAACGGATCGCAACCCTCAGTGTCGCGCCCGTACCAGACCAGGACCGGCAACGGGATCACAACCCTCAGTGTTGCGCCCGCACCTCACTCAGCCAGTGAGTGGGAACCGGTCTGTATGTGGGATCCGAACCCTCGGCGGGAGCGCCACTGCGCTCCCAAGCGGCACACTGTAACAGTGCGCCACCAGGCCGGCCCAGGATTAGCGATTTTGACCAATGGACATTTATTAAACTCAATGGAGAAGATAGAAGGTTAAAAATGAATTGGAGCAGGTCCTTAAAAGAAATGTTTTTTTTTTTTTTTTTTTTTTTTTCCTTTTTGTCTTTTTTCGTGAATGGCAACAGATCGCAACCCTCAGTGTCACGCCCATGCCGGACCAGGACTGGCAACGGGATCGCAACCCTCAGTGTCACGCCCATGCCGGACCAGGACCGGCAATGGGATCGCAACCCTCAGTGTTGCGCCCGCACCTCACTCAGCCAGTGAGTGGGAACCGGTCTGTATGTGGGATCCGAACCCTCGGCGGGAGCGCCACTGCGCTCCCAAGCGGCGCACTGTAACAGTGCGCCACCAGGCCGGCCCAGGATTAGCGATTTTGACCAATGGACATTTATTAAACTCAATGGAGAAGATAGAAGGTTAAAAATGAATTGGAGCAGGACCCTGCCCTCATGGAGTTTAGTGTCTATTAGAGAGGCAGCAGAGTATCTTAGAAACAACATGGGCTTTGGAAACAGATCTGAGTTGTCTACTGTCCGACCTGATCATTTACCGGCTATGTGTCCTTGGGCAAGAAACTTAACATCAATTTCCTCATCTGTAAAATGGAGGTAATAACAACCACCTTTTAGGACTGTGATGCTCTGTATAAAGGGTTTGGCAATGTGACCAGCAGTGCCTCTGTCTTGTATTTGATGTGAATGGCTCCCCCTGAAGTTGTGCAGTGGGGTGGTCCTGGTCACCTACCTGTATAAAGGGTTTGGCAATGTGACCAGCAGTGCCTCTGTCTTGTATTTGATGTGAATGGCGCCCCCTGAAGTTGTGCAGTGGGGTGGTCCTGGTCACCTATGTGTCATAAGCACTGAGTACCTGGTAGCTGCTACTGCTATTGTAGGAGGTGTTATTATGTGGGTAAATACCCTGAGAGAGATACTATTTGTCAGAGCTGTGATGGAACCCCAAAGTCATTCCCACATGAGTTTATGGTTCACTGAAAGGAGCTACTTGAATCAGAATTTGAACAACTGAAAATCTTTTGCCTGGCTGGGACTGGGGAGGATATTCTAGACATAGGAAAAAGTGTGACTGAAAGGTGGGAAACCAAGGAGTGCATACAGGCAACAGTGAACGGATCAGATCTTGGAGAACCTTCAATATCCAGTCAGAAGCTTGGCTTTATGCTGTTGGCAATGAGGAGATGTTTTCTTTTTGAGCACAGAGAACAAGACAATTAGGACTGGGCTCTGAGGGAAACGGATTGGAGGTAGAAAGGACGAGGGCAGGGAGACTCATTAGGAAGCCACCACAGAGGCAGAAGGCAAAGAAGCCCAGAATTAGGGCAGAGGCAGCCAGCTTAAAAGAAACATCCATGCTCCATTTATTTAACACATAATGTCAGTTCTGGGATATGTGGTGTCCAAGACAGACACAGCCACTAGGAAGCAACTCAGTTCTTCCCTAGAGGACATGACACCATGCAGTCCCCAGGTAAATGACCCCCACCTGCAGCCTGGTGGAGAGTTCAAGAAAGCTGTTTCTGGGAGTGGGAAAGGACCCTCACCATCTACCTCATCCTACCACAATCCCGTACTCTACTGTCCACCCCTGCCCTGACCTCATGGACAGAAAATCAATGCTGTAAAAGAAAAGCAGGGCTTTATCTCTCACTCAGCAATGCAGGAGGTCACGGAGAACAGGTGCAGAGCCCCAGGCAGGGCCCTCAGTCCTCGGCAAGGGCTGCACCTGCCTCAACCCTTCCGGAAGCTTCGATGCTGTACCAAGCACCCTCACCCCCACTCTAGGAGCCCCGGCAATGGTTTTCTTCACAATTACCATCTGAGATGAACGACGACGCAGGACAGGGTGGTGCTGCGAGCCATGGCCCCCTGGCCACCAGCACAGATGCAGACACACGGCTCTGACGTTTCTAACAAGTAAACAAGCGCAGGGGTCAGAGTCAAAGTCCCTCTCATTCTCGTCTCTCGCCAGCCAGCGGATACTGCTGTGCAAGGTCAGCGTCTCAGCTGCAGACTGTGCCTCTGGAATCATTTGTCTTTCTGGGGCCTTCTAAATTGTGTTCTTTGGTCCTATCCTTTCTATTGACTACATGCTGATACTTTCTCTCCTTTTTTCCTCTTGCTTTCTGCCAACTTCGTTTTATGCAGGGTAGTCTCTGGATTTGTTGGTCTTCTCCCAGTCAAATTTTTGTAGATTTGATTCGATGATTTCATCTCCTCGCCTTCTATACAGGGTCCCTTGACATCTTATGTCTTCTGTGTCCTCAGTGCCTGCTCATCCCCAAGAATCTTGCAGAAAGGCTGCCTTCCCCGGCTCCCTGAGACTGAGTTAAACACTCCTCCTTTCTGCCACCCTGGTATTCTACAGAACTCATCAGTGGCCAAGTGTCTGTTCCTCTTCTTACTCTGAGTTTCTGGAGGGTGTGGCCCAGATCTCATTTCTCATCACAATCCCAGTGTACCACACGGGGTGTGCCTGGTTCACAGGTGGTACCAACAAGGTTGGCAAAGCAGACGGACGGATGAAGTCCACTAAGTGAGGGTCCATTTCACTAGGTGCATTCGCCTCTCCTAGAGCAGCCACTGCCACAGTGTGTCACGTAAGCTTCAAGTTGAAATGCTACTTCAATTCCTTCCCAACACTTTCCAGCCTGGAGACACCTTCTGCACAGAGTTAGTCATCTGTGGGTGGCAGCAGAAAATGCTCCATGTCCCTCAGAACTCTGAAGATATAAATTGAATTCCAGCTCCCTGCCTGCTACATGTGGCCAAGAGTCACACAAAGACCCACAGTCTGAGAGAGAAAACCCCAGGACAACCCCATCTTCTTCCTCTTCTCGGCCCTCACTCAGACCCACCTAAACCTCCTCCAACCCTGTGAGTCTGCACACTCCTCCCAGATCTGCTACCAGACTGAGGCCTTCCCTCGGGTCCCCCTGGGAAATATAACTGTCAAAAGAAGCTTCCTGAGGCAGGCAGTGAGAAAAAAATAATAAAGAGCAAAGTCCCAGTTAGGGAATAGAAGAGCAGGATCTGCCAGTAAATGAACCGAGATGCCCCAGAGTCACCACAGGAAATACAGCCCGAGTGTTTCAAGATGGTTGACTAAGATCCACAGATGCCCCTTCCTGCTTCCAACCCCCCAAAATGACAGGGGAGATATTAAAACACAAATGACACAAGGGTGAAAAAAGAGGACAGAGTTATCGCTGGACACCAAATTTATAGTTTTCTTTTTTGTTTTTTGTATTTTCTAAAATCTCTGTACCAAACATGTACCATTTATATAAGAGAGAAGAAGCAATACAAATTTCTAATGGGAAACAAGGGGAAGAAATAAATGATCAGGTACTATAGACAAGCTGGGGCTCACCCTTGCAACACCGTCGGGTGCATGCAAAGCTGGGCATTGCTTTGTAGTGATGTCAGAGGTCACTCACGGGAGACTGGCGTGAAATGAATGGCGGTGTTAAACACATCACACCACAGCCATACGAGGGGATAGTTTGGAACATTTATTGCTTTAGGAATTTTTAATGACTTGAGAAAGTGCACATGATACTATTGTGTAGTGGGTTGAATTGTGTCCCCCAAAAAGTTATGTCCAAGTCCCAACCCCTAGTACCTGTGAATTTGACCTAATTTGGAAAAAGTGTCTTTGAATTTATTGCTTTAGGAATTTTTAATGACTTGAGAAAGTGCACATGATACTATTGTGTAGTGGATTGAATTGTGTCCCCCAAAAAGTTACGTCCAAGTCCCAACCCCTAGTACCTGTGAATTTGACCTAATTTGGAAAAAGTGTCTTTGAAGATGGAATTGGGTTAAGGATCTTCAGATGAGATCACCTTCAATTTAGGTTGGGCCCTAAATCCAATGACTGATGTCCTTGTAAGAGTAAGGAGAGGGAGATTTGGGACACAGAGACACACGCGGGAAAGGCTGGATACAGAAGGAAGCAAAGACTGGAGTGATGTGCATACAAGCCAAGAAATGCCCAGGACTGCTGGAAGCCACCAGAAGCTAGGAGAGAAGTATGGAATAAATTTTTCCCTCAGAGCCTCTGGAAGGAACCAACCCTGCTGCCACCTTGAATTTGGACTTCTGTCCAGAACTGTGAAAGAATTAATTTCTGCTGTTTTAAGCTACCAAGTTTGTAGTAATTTATGGTGACCCTAGGAAACCAATACATGATGGTAAGTAGAAGCAGCTTATATGAATATTTACGGGATGGTTTCAATTACGAAAAAAGAGATGGATAATGGGTGAGCATTACTTCTATAAAGACAGAAAAAGTTATTAGAAACACACAATCAACCAATACATGATGGTAAGTAGAAGCAGCTTATATGAATATTTACGGGATGGTTTCAATTATGAAAAAAGAGATGGATAATGGGTGAGCATTACTTCTATAAAGACAGAAAAAGTTATTAGAAACACACAATTTGTCATCTTACCATTGATGGATTAGCTAAGAGCATAACCTTGCTGCCAGGTAGCAATTCTTACTTTTACCAGAGATCTGGTCTTCAAAATAATTTGGGAGGTGAGAGCATGGGGAATGTTATTCTGATTTTACAGATGAGCAACCTGAGGTGGAATGTGATCAGGAGACTGAGTCTGAGTAAGAATTGAGGTCTCTCGGTGCTTCTCACCAGCTCCCCTCCATTTGGCTGTTTATTTAGTGTTATGGACTGAATTGTGTTCCCCCTAAATTCCTGTGTCAAAGTCCTAACCCCCAACACTTCAGAATGTAACCATATGTGGGTTGAATTGTGTCCCCCAAAAAGTTACGTCCAAGTCCCAACCCCTAGTACCTGTGAATTTGACCTAATTTGGAAAAAGTGTCTTTGCAGATGGAATTGGGTTAAGGATCTTCAGATGAGATCACCTTCAATTTAGGTTGGGCCCTAAATCCAATGACTGATGTCCTTGTAAGAGTAAGGAGAGGGAGATTTGGGACACAGAGACACACGCGGGAAAGGCTGGATACAGAAGGAAGCAAAGACTGGAGTGATGTGCATACAAGCCAAGAAATGCCCAGGACTGCTGGAAGCCACCAGAAGCTAGGAGAGAAGTATGGAATAAATTTTTCCCTCAGAGCCTCTGGAAGGAACCAACCCTGCTGCCACCTTGAATTTGGACTTCTGTCCAGAACTCTGAAAGAATTAATTTCTGCTGTTTTAAGCTACCAAGTTTGTAGTAATTTATGGTGACCCTAGGAAACCAATACATGATGGTAAGTAGAAGCAGCTTATATGAATATTTACGGGATGGTTTCAATTATGAAAAAAGAGATGGATAATGGGTGAGCATTACTTCTATAAAGACAGAAAAAGTTATTAGAAACACACAATTTGTCATCTTACCATTGATGGATTAGCTAAGAGCATAACCTTGCTGCCAGGTAGCAATTCTTACTTTTACCAGAGATCTGGTCTTCAAAATAATTTGGGAGGTGAGAGCAGGGGGAATGTTATTCTGATTTTACAGATGAGCAACCTGAGGTGGAATGTGATCAGGAGACTGAGTCTGAGTAAGAATTGAGGTCTCTCGGTGCTTCTCACCAGCTCCCCTCCATTTGGCTGTTTACTTAGTGTTATGGACTGAATTGTGTTCCCCCTAAATTCCTGTGTCAAAGTCCTAACCCCCAACACTTCAGAATGTAACCATATTTGGAGACAGGGTCTTTAAAGAACTGATCAAAATGAGATTTTTTTAAGGTGGGCTTTAATCCAATCTTACGTCCTCGTAAGAAGAGGAAAGACCATGTGAGGAAAGAGTGAGAAGGCAGCCACTTGCCAGCCAAGGAGAGAGGCCTCAGGAGAAACCAGACCTGCTGATGCCTTGATCTTGACTTTCAGCCTTCAGAAATGTGAGAAAATAAATTTTCATGGTTTAAGCTGCCAGTCTCTGGTATTTTGTTACGCAGCCCGCGCTGACTAATACACTTAGAAAGGCTGGAACACCGAGTCTTTATGCCTGTTTCTCCTTTTCCTACAGTATCTTCCCTAGGCTCAAACAGGAGGCAGGAAAATAAATAATTCCCAGACAGGTTTCTCCTGCGCAGTGAGGTTACTTCTGGGCTAACAACAACACCCAAGACTTTTGGCAACCCTATGTTTGGAGAATGTCCGCCCAGCCCTGTGGGTAGGAAGAGTGGTCAAAGCCACACCCTCCAGACATGCCAGCGTCTTCTGGCTCCTTTAGAGAGGCCGCTGTAAAAGGAGAGTGAGGGGGCACCAGGCTTGGGTTTCCTTGTGGTCTGGGGGGCTCTTTGTGATCAGGGGGACACAAGGCTATAGGAGGCAGGAGGTGGTGCCTTGGGCAGAGGATCCCAGACAGAGTTGGATTCAGATTATTACTTCTGATCACTCCTGCGTAACCCCAAGCAAACTGCTTCCCCAAGCTGAGACTCAGTTTCCTCATATGGAAGGTGAAGCTAACCCATCCACCTCTCTGGAGGATGTGCATTTGCAACGTCAAGCAACTTAGCATAGTGCCCACCACATGGTAGGTGCTTAATAAATGTTTCTCGTGTATTAATGAAAAGGTTGCACTAATTTGGCTTCTTTTTCAATGGTACTTAAATCCTACTGGGGTAGTTTGGACACTTTCCCCCTTGGTTCCATGAGTCTGAGAGCTGGGTTTTTGTGTGACCACACAGTGTTTTCAGATTTTGAATGTTTTTCCCCCAACATTTAAAAATCAAGAGCTTTCATGCAGGAAGTCTAACCTCTGACTCCTTCTGATAAACTGGAAGACTCAGCAAATATAGAAAGTGCCCTTGTCCACAGCAGTGCCTGGCTGGAGGTGAGATGAGGGCTTACCCTTCATGGATTGTGTGCCCTCCAATGTGCAGGGGTCTCACCTGGCTGGCTACACCACTACCCATGTGCCTGTCTTCTTTTAGACATTTGTACTTATGATTCAAAGTGAAGGAAGGAGAGGGTGCAAACCAGACAGTGAGTTTGGCATACACCATGGGTCAAGTAAGCAAATCCTCATCAGCTTCGACGAAAGGGCTCAGATGTTCTGCAGGACGGTAACAGACATTTCAGAGTTAACAATGAGCCACATGTAAGGTGGGCAGGTGAACAGGTTGTACTATTAAGAATTCCACCTGGAGATGGCACCCGGAGCTACTCAACTGAACATATTATCATCACAAATGGTGGGATTACAGAGCAGGCACAAACAGAAAGATTTTCTTGTGTCTACCTTTTCTTCAGCTCACTTAACAAATCCAGTGGGGATGTCTGATCGAGGTCTAGAATGCACCCACCTTTCCATCAGAGTAAAACTACCAGAGAGAGGCCACAAGCTAAGGAGGGAACCCCAGCAGGTGACTGCGTTCAGAGCGTCCCTGACAGAAGTCCACAGGGGCTGCCAAGCACGGGCACTGCCTGTCCAGGAACCCCCGGCTGCTGCTGGATGGCTTCCCCCCAAAAGTGAAGAAGGGCATGGAGACTGAAAGTGAGTAACAGAGGTTTATTTTTTCAGAAAATGGAACAAATTTGCCTCTGCACATCCTGTCTGAGATTTGGGGAAAGGTGCCAATTGTATAGCTTAAAAGAAAAATCACTGATACTGCAATTCCACAGAGCAGATCAATATTGCGGCTTAAATGAGAATTTACTGCCTCTCAGAAATGCAGATGAGGCTGTGCTCTATGTCACGGCCTGCCTTCCGCCCAAAAATTCCGCTGACTTCCCTGACTGCTCCAGCTGGCCACCTCCTCTGTGCAGAGCACTCTGTGCAGAATATGCCTGCTCACATGTTGTCATAGAAACCACTATTGAAACATGCCATTCATCTATATAGTTTAGCCAACCTCCCATCCTCCCCATCCCTGTCTCCCTTTACTGACCAGCTCCCTACCCCCACTCCACCAAATTCTCCTATTCTGGGCACTACATACACCACGACTCAGCAACCATGTATTAAAGTTTATCAGATCAGCTCCAAAGAACGTGATAGTCGGGGAGGTCAAGTGTGGGACCTAAGGACAGGAACAGGGCTGTGGATTTCCATTCAGGCAGCTGTCTCCACTTTCCTGGAGGGAAGCATCCGCTCCCACATCCTCCCCAGCCTTCCAAGATGCACATAAAAATTCGATCCCTGCTTTCTCTTTACTTTTATCTCTGCTGTGTGCTCTGGGGAGTTTTTACAAAACAAACGAACATGAACTTCAAGGTACAGAGAATGTAAATCACTGCAAATCCTTCCAGGCCTCCAAATTCTACAAACGCTACTTAGCCAAGGACCAAAGCAAAGCCTGATAGGTGATTATTCTTATTAAATAAACACTATCCGGCCTTTGCACTGCGCCCTGGTTGCATTTCCACATCTATTACCACCATCAGATCCTCATGACAACCCGCACAGGAGGAAGGCTCGTACCACACATATCTCCATTTAGGGTGGAGGTATTTAAAGAGAAATATACACAAAAACACTAAAAAACATGCTCAACAGCTATTCAAATAAATTAAAACTACTAGGATTTTTGACACTTTTCTACTATTTTTTTTTTCACACTAATACCTTTCAGGTAAGATGAAGAAAACCTCCTTCACCCCCTCGATTACAATGTCTGCCCACCCTCCACCCCCACTGACTCTAGGTAATAATTTTCTTCAGTTTGTTTTGTGGCCTTAAAGTCCACTTTTTAATACTTTCATAAATAGATTTATATCTATGATCAATAAATAGTATTGGTTTGCATGTGTTTATAAAGTGCACACAAAATGTATTATTACCATACTATCAATCAATATCATGGTATTCCATCATATGACTTGTCTAATCACCTACTGATGGACACTTACATTGTTTGAAATTTTTTCATCATTACAAACAATGAGGACATGAATATCTCGAATCCCATCTTCTTCTGCACATGGCAAGATGTTCTCTAGTGTGAGAAGGGCCCCTTGCTGTTTTGATTTGCTCTGCCCTGTCTGCTAGAAAGAATGAGCATCTCTTCACAGGCTCACAGTTCACTGGATTTCCACTTCTGTCACCTGCCCAGGCCAGAATTTGTTAAGAACAAATAAGCCACATTCAGAGATAACACACAGTTTTCTAAGATGAAACAAATCACTCCCCTTCTCCTGCCCATCATTACTGATGGTTCTTTTCACGGCTGCCAGAGGGAAAATTTACTCTTCCCCAGGCATGGCACTTAGCCCAATAAGAGACACATCACTTTCCAAAGCATCCCCAAGGGCATCAGACTGACCCCACTCTTGACATAGCCTTCAGAGCTGTGTGGCACAATAACCAACCAGCACCCAACTCTACAATGACAGCAGTCACTGCAGCTGGCTTCCAGCTGCCGAGTCTTCCTGGAGCAGGAAGGGAGGTTGTGACCCATTCTTTCCACACTAGTTCTTCCCAGCATCCACTCACAAAGGGCACTCCCTCCTCTCCCTTCAGTCCAGTCTCCTAGAGACACTAGCCACAGAGGGTCTCCTAATGCCTGGACAGGCAGAGAAATCAGCTGCCTTCTCACTGCCCTCCCTGAACTGGTGGGGTTGGGTAGTTTAGTGGAACGGGCACAGGCTTGCACTCATTGGCTGTGTGACTACGGGTAAGTTACTTACCCTCTCTGAGCCTCAGACACCTTTCCTGTCACGATGAGGGTTGCTGTGAGAACTAGAGAAAATATGCATGAAGTGACTGGAAAATACCAGGCACCCCACTCGTGGTAACCACCAGCAAGTCAAGAGGCCCTTGTTAAAAACCAGTATAGCAAACAAGGATGTGCTCTGCTCTGTGGAGACAAAGAGAAGTCAAGATGTTGTCCTGACCCTTCCACGGCAAGCACGGGCTGGGGAGGCAAAATGAAGACAGACACACAGACCAAAATTGGGGCCACCCATAACTGCCTGATGACTTCTGTGGGCTGGAACTGGAGTTTTCATGAAAAGGTGGGAGGTTAAGCTGCGTCTGGCCCCCCCAGGGGAAACTTAGCAATGTCTTAAGAGTCATTTTTTTTTTTTTCCTTTTTGTCTTTTTCCGTGTCCGGCAACGGATCGCAACCCTCAGTGTCGCCCCCGTACCGGACCGGGACCAGCAACGGGATCGCAACCCTCGGTGTTGCTCCCATGCCTCGCTCAGCCAGTGAGTGGGAACCGGTCTGCATGTGGGATCCGAACCCTCGGCGGGAGCGCCACCGCGCTTCCCAAGCGGCGCACTATAGCAGTGCGCCACTGGGCCGGCCCTTAAGAGTCATTTTTGGATGTCACAATTCGGGGACAGGGGTGCTACTGGTATCTAATAGGTAGAGTTCAGAGATGCTACTAAACATCCTACAATGCAACAAATAATCAGCCGATCCAGAAGGTCCACAGCATGGAGGTTGAGGAGCCCTGCCTTAGGCCACAGGAGAGAGAAGAACATTCCAGGGCAGGCTGGCAGCACAGGAGACAGCAGAGAACAGAAGGAGTGTAGCATTTTCCTGAGATTGCGAGGACATTTATCCAGCTGAAGCCACGGCCGCAAGCTAGAGGATAAAGGTATGTGAATATGTAAATAGTCAGGATCCCTATTAAATGTAATCACCTGAGGTCAGAGGACGGCAGCCTGGACTCCCTGCCAGGTTACAAAGCTGTGATCTCTAGACATGCTGGACTCACAGAACCAGAGAAGGTTAACTGGAAAATACCATCCAGGCCAAGGGTCCCAAACCTTCCACCGCTGTGAATCTTCTTTATTGTCCATCCACCTCCCAATCCGTCCAAGGACATGTTCTGACAACTGCCATCTTCTAAACCAGAGGGATTGTTCAAACAAGATGTGTGAGGGCAGTCTGGTTGCAGCATCTGCCACCAAAATGCAATTATTAAGTACTAATTAATCTGATTTCCATTTTTTATTAATCATAAACAAATGTCACTGCCAAGCCTCTGAGCAGCATGAGAGGATGGGTGTTGCTAGCTGGAATGAGTCTGGCCAGAAGCAAAGACATCAGGCATTCCTAATTAAGACCATGCACCACCCCCATGAATATGTTACGGAACCCTAGGAATGTGAAGATCCAGGTTGGGAATCTCTGATTTGGTCCAATGACTTCATTTTACAAAAGATAAAAAAGACTACCAATAAAACTAACATGAATCTAGTCCTGCATCATGTGCCAGGCACTATGCTAAGATCTCAATTAATCCTCCAAACCACCTGAGAAAGTAGGTACTATTATCATCCCCATTTACCTGCCTTTAAGAAAGGTCACGGTCACAAAGTTAAGAAAGGTAAGAGTGAGAATTTGAACCCAGGATTCCAGAGCCCATGTTCTTGGCCACAGGCAATGGATGGTCCTCTTGCAGTGGGCAGCCAGCTGGTGTCCCTGCCAGCCTTGGCCCCAATTCCCTGAGCTTTCATCAAGCATTCAGGCTGATAATGCTCAAATGCAACAGATTAAAGGGTGGGATACAGTCCTCTAAGTTATGTACAGCCCAGTAAATTCTATCCCCAACACTTAAAAAAAAAAACACTCCCCTATTATCTAGTCTTAAAAAATAATGAGCACAGCTGAACTACCAAAACTCTATGAATACAGACAAAACAGTCTGTGGAAGCAAATCAATATTTAAATGGTTGTCCTGCTCCGTCTGCCTCCATCTCTGCAGCAGAGAAGAGCAGCATTCATGGCATTTTTCAAGAAGGGGTTTAAGATTAGGTGGTGGAATTATTTATCTTTTCAAAATATGAGGCTTGCTAATTGGGTCATAATGGTTTTCATTTATCATCTGAATTTGGAGCATATGTTGTATTGATCTACAATGTTGTCCATGGGCACAAGGCACTTATTAATACCAGCTTAGCTCTGCCGGACTGTTCTCATGAACCTTAAACCCTCCTGGAAGCCAATTTAGGTGATCCAGGCTGACTGCAGATGAGAGGCATGCTGCTATTACACTGTTTCCACTGGGGCTGCTAGACTTGGATGCTTTACCTTCTGAATCTTTCCCCTGGATTTTGACCAGAAACCCCAAATTATAGAGGATCTGCTGATTCTGGCAAGAGAAGTTATAGGTAAAATGAACCTAGGTTATGCCATCAGAAGTTGGGTGGATAAAAATTGAACTTGTAGGTGTTTGAATTGAGCCCTGCATTTTAAAAGGTATTCGGGGTGTTAAAGGATATAAGTGTTATGGCTGCAGCAGAAGGAGGATGTCCCTTGTCCACACACATAACAGCGAGAGTATGGTTCCATCATAAATTTCTTTTCCTGGTCAATCTCAGTTTAGGTCACTGGCCAGTGACAACCAAGGCTTAGCACGGTTGAGTTATGCTCTGTGAACTCTTCTTAATATTTATGCTGAATTCTAGCCCTGCCATTTGCTAGTTGTAGGGATTTAGGCATACTCTGCATACTGGTGGCCTCATCTGTGAAATAGGGATAATAAGATCTGCTTTACAAGGTTGTTATGAAGTCTACATAAGACAGGACATGTGAAATACCTGATGCATAGTAGGCGCTTGGGAGTTTTTTTTTTTTAAAAAAGATGACCGGTAAGGGGATCTCAACCCTTGGCTTGGTGTTGTCAGCACCAGGCTCACCCAGTGAGCAAACTGGCCATCCGTATATGGGATCCGAACCCGCAGCCTTGGTGTTATCAGCACCGCACCCTCCCGAGTGAGCCACGGGCCGGCCCAGGCGCTTGGAGTTTTGTACCTCAATTCAATCCTTCTGAGACAGATCAGCTTGCTCACTGCAACTCACATTCGTGAAGGCAAATCAGCTCAAAGCACAGGACTCAATGTGCACAGATTCACGTGCACAGATGACGCACTGGGTTATAGGACAAGACTTTGTGCTTATTAAACTTTGTGTTTACATGATTTACATATAAAAGTAGAGAGGCTGCATCTCCAGCTGAGTCAAGAAAAGGTGAAAGCTCAGGGATCCCAAGTATCCACCAAACCTCACTCTCACTTTGCTGCATCTACAACAGTGAGGAAGAGAAAGAGGAAGAGAGACGGGGGAAGGGGGAAAATCAAGACAAGGATGCTGATAGTTTGGATGTGTTGTCCCCACCAAAACTCATGTGGAAATCTGATCCGCAATGTGACAGTGCTGGAAGCTGTTTGAGTCATGGGGGCAGATCCCTCATGAATGGATTAATGCTCTCTCTGGAGGGTGGGGGTCCTGAGTGAGATCTCGCTCGATTAGTTCCCACAAGAGCTGGTTGTTTAAAGGACCCTGGCACCTCCTCTCTCTCTCTCTCTCTCTCTTGCTTCCTCTCACCATGTGATCTGCTTGTACCTGCTGCTTTCCGCCATGAGTAGAAGCAGGCTGAGGTCCGTGCCAGATACACCTGTCCCAGAATCATAAGCCAAATAAACCTCTGTTCTTTATAAATTACCCAGTCTCAGGTAATTCTGTTATAGCAACACAAAACAGACTAATACAGATGCCAAGAGTGGAGGACTGGGGACATGAAAGGGACCAGGCAAGGAGAAAGGAGAGGGGACCAGAAGTAGGAAGAGCTGGAAGAAGTCATTAATGTTCCACCCATTTAAGGCCCTCATGGTGCCAAGCAGAGGATGCTTCCTGGGGACCCCAAAAGCCTGCAGCACCCACCATTTGCTTCCCAACTCTGAGCTATTCTTCCTGCTCCAAAGTAAATGACAGATTTTCCAGCAAGATGGGAGGTTCCCGGGAGTGGGTGAAGCATAACTAGAACTGAATGAGCCCAAGAGGGGATGGTTGATTCCCCTTCTCAATGAGGTCAGTAGCAGATGGCCGGCGTGGCAGTGGCCGCAGCAATTCCTACCCTTCAGCTGAAAGGCTGGCTGCAGGTTTGCAAAAACCACACTGCTGCCTCCTCTACGATAGGAGAAGGGGGCTCCCAGAACAAGAAGAACTCATTTCCCATACCACCGTTAAGATAACATGTAAAATTCCCTCTCGGAGCTTCCTGCCTTTGGATTAAGAAATCATTTCCTTCAGACATGCAAATATTACAGACCCCATGGAGTGAGATTCTATGACTGAACAGCCTAAGACATGATGGGAAAAACAGGATTAGGAGAATTCAATTTTTACAGGAACTGATAAAAGTGCTTATTAATATTGTTGGTTCACCTAACGACAACACACACTGCATATTAAGGAGACTATCAGTGGCACCTTACACATCTCAAATTGCAGTAATGAGGGCTGTATAATGTGTTTCAACTTATTATCCACTGCTCACTGGAAATTTCTCAGGATCTCCCTCCTCACAGTTTCCATAAGATGCTGATATTATAATTTTGCCCTGCAGGCGGTAACATGCAGACTAACATAACTTTTTGCCCAATGTCTGGTCTTCCATCCAAATGTCTGATGTCCTCCTGGTTTGGATCACCATTCCTGTTTTACTTGGTCTAAAATTACCCAGGTTGATATGCGTGCATGTGTGTGTGTGTGTGTGTGTGTGTGTGTGTGTGTGTGTATACATACACATTATATACATACGGAAATGTAAAAGAGGGGAGAGGTGACAAAGGCAAACTTTCTCAGCTTTTGGTTCTTCCAGCTAGACAGACATTAAGAACCCACATCCGCTGGGAGCTGGACCACTCTACCCTTTGATGGAAAACTGGACTTGACCCTCCCAAGGCAGACATATCATCGTCACTGCAAGATCCCAGAAAATGTGGATGAAGAGCTAAAATGAGTTTAACTTTCCAGATAAAAAGTAAACAAAGGTAAGATTTAATGAGCACATCATAATCATTGCCTCATTTGTCCTCTTAAAAAAAACCAAACATAGGGCCGGCCCAGTGGCGCACTGCTACAGTGCGCCGCTTGGGAAGTGCGGCGGCGCTCCCGCCGAGGGTTCGGATCCCACATACAGACCGGCCGCTCACTGGCTGAGCGAGGTGCGGGAGCGACACCAAGGGTTGCGATCCCGTTGCCGGTCCCAGTCCGGTGCGGGCGTGACACTGAGGGTTGCAATCCGTTGCCGGTCACGAAAAAAGACAAAAAGGAAAAAAAAAAAAACTCATTTTATTATCCCCAGATGGAGGAACTGGGGCTAGGCACGGGAAATCACTTGCCCACAGCCACGTGGCAGGTAAGCCCAGAGCTGACAACAATACTCAGACCTGCTGACTGCAAGGTAGTGCTCTTCTACACAAGGTTCTCTCTTGCATGGACTGTTGCGTGCTCAGGAACAGAAGCGACCTATAGATGTGAACAGCCCACAGCCATGATGGGACACTACCTGAGGAACAAAGGGACTCAAGGGAAAAACAGCCATCGCCTGGAACCGTAACGAAAACCCGTGTGTTTTTACGCCCTTAGAGATTTCTCTGTGACAAAATACTTAACTGTGGCTTTCTGACTTTCAACAAATTACTTAACCATTCTTGCCTCAGTTTCCTCATCTATCAGATGGGGAAATAATTACATCCTACTGTTTTTGGGTTGTTGTGTGGATGAAAAATTTAAAATATAAAGTACTTAATAACTACTACACAATTAAGGAAGGAAATGAGCTAATGGACCCAAGACCTCCTGCTTGTCTAGTAGCCATGGACTGAACATAACAGACTTAATCAAGCCGAAATCTAGAAGTTTTATCCTTTAGACTGGAAGCTTTCGAAAAGAATAGTGTCAGGCACATAGCATTGTGTAAGTTTAGCTACACTGCATTACTGTTATTACTACTATTAAAATTGTCTTTAATAAATATTTGCTGAAAGAAGAATGAACAAATGAGGATGTAAACCATCAAGACTCTTTTCACTGACGTTGAAGCTGAAATGTCTTGTTGAACATAGGAATTCCATGAAACTGGCCCATGAGCAGACAACGTAACAAAAGTCACAATAGCATAAATGTTGACTGATCTCAGCCTGCCCTTTAAGAAGCTAGATCAATAAGAAGTAGAATGTATTGAGATTCTACAGTAATTGACTATAAAAAAATATTTTGCACTGTTGTTAGGGATGAGATAATAATAAAACAAATAATAGAGGGAGGTTTCCAGGTTTTGGGGAGAAAGCACTAAGTTATATCCCAAAATATAGTGAAGAGGTAATTAACAAAGTTCACCACACACACACACACACACACACACACATTTTCCTTTTTCTCTTCTCACACAAAAACTGGTTACTGAGCCACATTTTCCATTGAGAGAGGAGACTTGGCAAAGGAGCCTCTTAACGCAGCCTTCTGTATTTTCTGTCTTCAGTGCTCCTTTATAAATAGGTTTGCCAAATTGATGCTTAATAGCTTAATATCAGGTTCATATTAATCTCACCCTGTCTGAGCTTCAAAGGGACAAACTGTTCTGACTGTTAATGAAATGAATTTCAGTTGCAAATTTCTAAGGGATAAGAGCTGGAAAAAAATACCAGCTGATCTAAAAAGATAAACATCCCGTTGGTGTTCTTTTAAAGCCATTTGGGTTTTAAAGAGCTCTGCTGGAAGCAGAGGAAATCCAACAGCCTTAGCCCTGCTGGCACAAGGCCTCACAGACACTAGATGGCACTAGAACATTCTGGAAACAAAGACCGCTCAACACCTCGGCCTCCTTCGGTCCTTCACCCATCTCACCCCAGGCCCTGGGTGAGTTCAATGATGCAAGACATGTGATACAGACTAGACAAACTGAAGTCAACTATCCAAATGTTAGCAGCTATAGACAGTAATCTGGACAAAATATACCCAGGCATTCTTTTCTGGATTTCAAAAGGTAAATCATCACCACAATGTAAATATACTTTTAACACTACTGAACACTCAAAAATGGTTACGATGGTAGATTTTGTATTATGTTATGTATATTTTATACAATTTTTTTTTAAAAGGCAAATCATCCCCAATAATAGGGACAGCATTTTCATTCATAAAACAGAATAAGCACAATAATGCATTTGGGTACCATCTCTTGCTTTGGGATAATGTCCTCCAACCCCAAAGCAACTAAAAAAGTAGTTATTTTACAAACTGGCTGGTTCCAGGACATTGCTGGTACCTCTATTCATTAGGAAAACCTCACTTTACACAAATACCAACTTCCTCATCTTTGAGAAGGCCCTGAAGCAGGTTCTCCTCAGAGAGAGAAAGGTCCCAGGCCCCAAACTAGCTCCCTGATGTGTCTGCTGCTGCCTTGACCCTCACTCTCTGCCATCCATGTGGGTGAGACCCACACTCAACACGTTACTGGTGTTGGGGCGAGAGTTGGACCGCGACAGGGAGTCGCTTCAGTCCCTTCATGCTAACGTGGGAAGAGCTGCCCCTCTGGTTTTCCACCCTTACAGCTGGCTGTGACCTGCACGGCTCAGCGTGGGTTCTGGGAGGAAGTCAGGTGAGGGCATCCCGAGAGGCCAGGCTGACTGGGGCACCAGGTTGCTGCTTCTGGCCACCCACAGGGCTGGATGGAGATGCTGGGATCCTGAGAACAGGAGAGCCAGTCTGTGACACAGAAAGAGATTACGTGCCATGGCCTTGGACTCAAGAGACCTGTGGCTGGATTCCAGGTTCCAGAGTGACACCTTCCAGGAGAGGGATCTGGGCAAGCCCTGAGCCTCTGTGTCTACCACTGCAAAGTGGGGATGATAACAACAGCTCCCGAGCCTGCTGCTGTGAGGACTTACCACTAACACTGTGCCCGGCACAAGACAGGTGCTCAGATGGGGGTTGAGAAGGACAGGAGAGCAACAGGAGAGGAACCGGGGGGACCTGAAGAGGAAAGCTTGGATCTGTCCCAGTCTTGGCTGAAGCCATCACCAGTCTGTGGATAAAACTGGTGCCGACTCGCCACAGCCCTGCAAGTCATTCTGGCTTCATCTGCGAAGGCAACATTCCCTCCAGCCTTCTGCCTTCCAGACTTCCCTTCCAACCCCGCTCTGGGGATCCAGGTCAGGACCTTAATACTATTTCTGAGACGAGCCCCACCTGGTCCTGGTAGACACTTCCAGACATGTCTCTCCACACTCCCCTCTGCATGTGCGGGCTCTATCCCATGGGCCATGTTCTCTTCACCTTGTGCCTTCACACATGCTGTTCCCTCAGCCTGGAAAATTCTTCTCTCTTCTCCTCAGACTCCTACTCACTCAGCAAGGCCTCAGCTTAATGCCCCATCCTCAGGGAAGCCCACCTGGTTCATATCATGCCCTCCACGTCTCCTTACACGAACTGTCACACTTGAAATTGCTCGTTCAATGCCTGGGTCCCCAAACCGCAGTGAACCCTGAGCATAGGATCTAGCTGACAAAAGTCAGCCATTACTACTATTACCCATTCAACAAATACTGACTGAGCACCTCTGGAGTTCCAGGCACTGCTCTGAGGCTGAGGATATAGCAGGGAAAAACATACAAAACATATAAGCTCCCTGCTGGAGCACATAGCCTATGAAAGGAGACTAACAAACCAGCACGAATGTACAAATGTGTATCTAATGGTGATAAACTGCACAGAGGAAACTAAAGCAGAGAAGGGCAGAGATGCAGTTTGAGAGAGGGTGGACAGGGAGACCCTCCTCTGAGCAAAGACCCAAAGGAGTTGAGCAAATTTCAGGAGAAGAACATTCCAGGCAGGTTTTAGGACCAGCGAGGAGGCATGAATCACATTTCCTGACTGTCTCACAGGGATGGCTGCTCTGTGTCCCAGCTGTTCTCTCTAAAAGTTCCCCAACTTCAGGCCCACATCTGCCCCCACAAGGGCTGAGGGCATCCTTACAACAGTCTAAGCCATGCTTGATGCTCGTGGGAAGGGCTGATGCAAAGGATTTGCAAGATCTGAGCCCAGAACACCTGTGGGGTCCCCAGCGAGGTCTGGCTTAGTGCTGGCTCACCTCTCCCACTAGACACTGGAAAAGAACCATTCCTGGCTCCTTGTTCGATTTTCAGACAGGCCTTCCAAGTGGGGACACATTGTTGGAATAAAGGCTGCTGGCTGATTTGCCAGGGAATCCCAGACCACATACCTCTGTTCAATGTTAGAATCAACTAAACACCAGTTCCTGCTTGCAGCAGCCTCTGCTGTCGACATGTGCAAGCCAGATACTTTGGTTTTTATTTTTTGTTTTAGATGAGACTTAGAAAAGGGCTATTATCATTCTGCTCAGAAGTAGGCAGAGAACTAATGCCATATACTCTTCTAAATTAACCTTCCCACACAATGACCAGGACATTTATATCTGGGAAGGTCCCTTAAATCTCTCAAGCTGAAGACACCATCATTCCCTCTCTGCCTCCAAAACTTCACATCTAATATTGAGTCCTGTTACTTCTACCTCCCTAACATCTCTTGAATCTGTCCACTTCCTTCCATCTTACAGGGCAGACCACCACCATCCTTCGTTAGGATTACAAGGGTGACCTCCCAGCCAGGGTCCCTCTGTATTAACCTTGGCCTCTGTCCATCATAGTCAGAGTGGTTTTTCTAAGTGCAAATCTAATCTTACCTCTGCCCCTGGACTGCCCCCTGGATAAAATCCAATTCCCCTGGTCTATGAGCTTCTGTAGCTATTGATACAGAGCCCTCTGGCATCTCTACCTGCAGGCCCCAGGGGGAGCATCCATGAATGGTGGTTCAGAAATCTTTATTTGCCAAAGCACCCAACACAGAGCTGGGAAGAATAAGTCTGTTAAATGAGCTAAATGGACCAACATTCTCCAGCTAACAGGAGGCAGGAGAGCCCCCTCTCACTGGGCCAGACCCCTATGGGGGGGGGGTGTATTTATACAGATGCTGATTAACTGTTTGCCTAGACACGGTACTACAAACAAACAGGAAATTAATTCTTCATCTTTCAATTCGCATTCTGAGTTTAATTGCAAGCCACATAATTGCTCTACATTTCTAAAAGAAAAAAGAAACTGCCATCAATATGCAACAGATGAGTTATGATTCCTCTGATGAGTGGCTGAAGACAGCTCCTGCCTCCCCAAATACACATCACCAGGATGTGGTTTAGTTTCTGCTGTGGGGAAACAGATGGAGAAATTCCTGCCACATCCCCTTGGAAGGGCATTAAAACACCTCAACTAGCGGACTTTGGCCCAAGGAAAGAAAAGCAACTGTTGTCTTTTGGAAACATGCAGGAGGACACAAAATAAAAGGTGAGGTAATGGAACAGTGATTCAGAATCAGGGTCAAATTCTTACAAGCTGTGTGATCTTGGGCAAGTTACTTGACCTCTCTGAGCCCCCTGCAACCTAACTGTAAAGTGAAGATAATGACAGAGCAAATGGTATGACGCAGATGTGAGAAGTAAATGAGATAATCTAAAGAAAGAACTGAGCATGGTGGCCCAGACACAGTAGGAACTCTACCCATGTCCATAATTACTTTGTAACTTTATCTGCTATTTCTGATATGAAGGCGCAAGCCTAAATAGCACCACAATAAGGCTGTACCAACAGCAGCAAACATTTATTGAATAAATGCTATGTCCCAGCCCTGTTCTTAGAACTTCACAAATATTAATGATTTCATCCTAAAAATAACCTTATGGGCAAGTACTATTTTACCCCCATTTTATACTTAGGGAAACTAAGGCACAGAAAGATTAAAGAACCAGCCCAGGGTTACACAGCACATACTAAATAAATTCAAATATATAAATGCAAAAATCCCTTCCTCACTAGTACTGTTTTGTTTTCTCATTCTAACAATAACAATTCATAACTGATAGTCTCCCAAACTCCCATTCAAACAACCCTCAATTCCATATGGAAACCTGCAGTTTTATTATATTAACATTTTATTAATATAAATAAATAATAAAAGACATTCTTTAAAACCTGTCTAATAGTCATTTTTCCAGTCATCTACATTAAGATCCAAGTTTAGGGGTAAGGGTGTAGTTTTTTACTATGTACCTTTCTTTCAAAGCATAAAAGTTATGTGCTCGGTGGAAAAAAATGCATAAAAGCAGACATAAAATTCTACAATGATCCACCACCAGGGATGACCACTGCTCACACTTTGGTGAATTTTCCTCCCCGGTCTGTATGTGGGATCCGAACCCTCGGCGGGAGCGCCGCCGCACTTCCCAAGCGGCGCACTAGCGCAGTGCCCACCGGGCCGGCCCCTTTATCTGCTATTTCTGATATGAAGGCGCAAGCCTAAATAGCACCACAATAAGGCTGTACCAACAGCAGCAAACATTTATTGAATAAATGCTATGTCCCAGCCCTGTTCTAAGAACTTCACAAATATTAATCATTTCATCCTAAAAATAACCTTATGGGCAAGTACTATTTTACCCCCCATTTTATACTTAGGGAAACTAAGGCACAGAAAGATTAAAGAACCAGCCCAGGGTTACACAGCACATACTAACTAAATTCAAATATATAAATGCGAAAATCCCTTCCTCACTAGTACTGTTTTGTTTTCTCATTCTAACAATAACAATTCATAACTGATGGTCTCCCAAACTCCCATTCAAACAACCCTCAATTCCGTATGGAAACCTGCAGTTTTATTATATTAATATTTTATTAATATAAATAAATAATAAAAGACATTCTTTAAAACCTGTCTAATAGTCATTTT
>NW_007730924.1:47199-51289 GCF_000696425.1 Galeopterus variegatus | reverse complement strand
CTCAGCAGTGGGTTTAACCCTAGGATGGTTAAGCGTGTTCAAATTACTTAGCCATTCAAGACACCCACTGGTCTTACAACATAAACCCTTTGTAGATTATAACTCTACAGAGTTTTTTCTTCCTTTCAACAGAAATTAAAAAGGAAATTAAAGTCACAGACATGCCAAATAACACCAGGAACACTGGCGTTCCTAGAGACTAAAAATCAAAGGGCAACTTAGACCACCCAGCATCCCGTTACTGAGTATGTTAATGAGATTTGATGAAAAACCCAAACAAGGCTGACAGCCCTGGTGGATGACCTGGGCACCAGACTTCGCTGCCCCAAGGGCATAGCCCTCCCGACCACACCAATGGTAAAAGCCCTACCCCGTCCGTGCGGGGTAATACTGGCTGAAATGAGGTTGGCAGAGTCTTTGAGATAACTTACTCTTTTCAATAAGACATCTGAACATTTTGATTACACTGGGGTGCTGACAGTGGGATAAAAGAAACCCTGCTGTCAGCAGGTGTAAGCCTTGATTCAGGAACAGGGCGCAGGGCTGGGAAAGATAGATGGTGCACCAATGGCAGATCCATGCCCAGGAACTGAAGGGTAGGAAGCGAGAGGCCAGCAGAGGTAGGGAGAAGGAGCCAGCAGCGAGATCCAGCAAGAGACAGGAGCAGAAAGCAATGAAGAGCAGAGGCTAGGGGCCAACACTTCCCAGGAGAGCTTGCTAAAGTCTTGGGGAGCAGAGGGCAAGGGGGAGAGCAGGATGCAGGAGTGAGCCCTCCAAACAAGACCACATGTGAAGGCTGAGCAGAGGCATCATGTTCACAGGTCACCATGTGCACAGTGACCTGGGTTCCACAGTGGCTCCCAATCAGCCTTGGTTGTCCCTGGTTGGGTCCCAGCATAAGCCCACAGCTTCTCTATCAGTTGCCTTCCAAGGAAGTGGCCTTTTGTAATAGATAGGGTTGGAGGGTTTGTCGGAGGGGACAGAACAGGACCACGGAGGCCAACAGCTACGTTTTCCACGTGGCTTGGAATCATCTTGCTCACTGCAGGAGCAGGAAAACAGCATTCTCCACCAACAAAATTACTCTGTCCAATTCTACCAAAATGGTTTACAGAATCACAAAGGGTGGTCTCCCGAACCTGTTTACTTTACATGGCAGTACTGGGTTTGGACAGTTGAGTGTCCAGTAGCAGGGACCAGCACAGGACACAAGAACACTCTGTATGCACTGTGTCACCTCAGATGGAACAGTCTCACACTGGGCTGGATCGGGGTGCAGAGCTCACAGATCATCCCCACTGGCCTGTGGAGGCCTCTGTTTCCCCTCCTACGANAGTCACACAGTCTACAGTAAGTGGCAGAGCTGGGATTTGAACCCAGGCAGTTGCTTTCAGATCCCATGCCCTGAAGCATCCTACTGCCTCTACGTACCAGGGTGAATAAAGCACAGGTGATCCCTGCTTGCATGGGATCATCAGACCAGAGTGGAGGCCCACAATGACAAATATGTCTACAATTGCTGATTATGATAACTGCCGTGGAAGAAACACACAGGATGTTGTGATCAAGGGGTGACCAGGGTAGCTGCGATCCTTGCAGGGGCAGAGTTCTAGGCAGAGGCAAGAGTACCTGCAAAGGCCCTTAGACAGGAAAGAGCTTAGCATGTCTAAGAAATGGAAAGGAGACCAGTGTGCTGGACAAGGCAGAGAATGTCAGGAGAAGAGGTGGCAGAAGATCAGCTGGGAGCTGGAACATACAGGGCATGTAGTCCTTGGTAAAGAGTTCAAATTTCACTTTAAGTGCAGTGAAAGAACTCCCAAGACATCACCTTGAAGAGCCCAACCAGAAGGGCCATGGTTAAGGGAATCACNATGACTTTGTAGACTCTGCCCCCTCAAACTCCAAGTTTTTGCCAAGTATTCAACAGCTTTCTTATTTTAGTGGGGGGAGGTGAGACTGATAAGGAAAGAGCCAAGAAAGAGAAGAAACGAGGCAAAGTTAATTTGTGATCAATCCTGCTTGTAGCTGTTATGGTGACAGGCAGCAGATAACACATTAATAGAACTAAAGACCAGCTTCCTCCACCAGCTGTTGCCATCAGCCACTTTTCACAATTACGCAGGCAGACGCATAACCTTCATATAATTAAGCATTCCCTGACATTTTATTTGCGGCTCTTCTTTTCTCTGCCTCCCCCTTTTATTTAGTCTGCTTTCAACTGTGAAGGTCCAGCTGCCGGCTTCACTCGGATGCGCTGACTTACGGTAATTTTGAGTTAAGCTTTATTTTACAGTCTGTGTAAATAATGACTCAGAGGCAGACTCAATAAAAGGCAGCACTGGCTTGGGCCAGAGTTCGCTCTGCAGCCACAGAGGCCTTTATGAGTTTGGGTGGTTGGCACAGACCCTTGGGCAGGAGTTGGGGGCAGGCGTGGGGAGGGAGGTGGGGAGGACAGTACTGTGCCATAGCCTGGCTGGCCTCCTGGAAAACAAGACATTTGCCAGACCGAAGGGCAGGTGTTTGAGGCCAAGGCTCACTTCCCCTCGAAACTTCAGTGTGAAAGATGCACGAGTGTTCCCAATTCTCCACCCTTTCCTGCACCCATGCCCTTGGCCACGCCGCCTTGCCGTCTCTCTCATTAGAAGTATTTTCCCCACTCCATTGATCTTGGGCTTGGCCACGTGATTTGCTTTGGTCAGTGGGACCACAGCAGGTGACATGTCAGAAGCTTAAAATACACTTGTGCAGCTGGGCTTGGGCTTTCGGACTTCTGATACTGCCACAAGAAAACAATGCCCTGGGAATCCCACTGCTCCCAGAAAGAGAAACAGGTAGAGCAAATCTGAATAAAACTTGTGGAATGGAGCCAAGCCTGGCCCAGATCAGCCAAACGACAGATTGGGTCCAACTCTCATGTTGCACATATCATATTCTATTTAAAAATATGCATGGATGGTTACTCATTTGACAACATCTGCTGAGTACTTACTGTGTACCACACTTTCTGTCGGGGGTGGGAAGGGCACAGAAAAGGAAGCAAGCTCAGATGGGAATTATCTGTTCACATGTTCATCGCCTTCCCTAGACTACAGGCTTCTCAAGGGCTGGGGCTGGGGCTTCCTCCTGTTGGTTTCCCAGCACCTAAGACAGTGCCTGCTTAATACAATAATGCAATAGCAATAACCAGACAACAATGAAGGCTTGCAGTTACTATTTACAGAGTGCTTCCTACATGCTAGGCCCTGTGCTAGGCTCTTTACCAACATTATTTTATTTGATAGTCACAATAAATGAGGAGTTAGTCTTGTTCCCATTTTTCAGATGAGAAAACTATGGCTTAGGGAAGTTACTTCATTAGTTCTCAACTCTCACGTGGACGGCATGAGCCCTTACCATTTTCTCCCCCATGCTGACCCTCATTTCTTTGACCACTGCTGCTCCATCCTGGATGACGGCATCTACAAATTGTTCATCTCATCCCTGGCCCTTACTTGTCATCTTCTGTTTGTTCGCTTGGTCACTCAAACCAAACTGTAAGATCCCAAGGTGCAGGGCTCGTGTCTTCTTCAGAAGACAGTAGTTAAGAGCTTGGGCACTGAGGTCACATGAGCATTGGTTCACATATCCTGGTTCTGCCATTTACTGGATGTCCTCGCACAGGTCCCATCATCTCCCTAAACTTTATTCTCCTCCCCTGTGCAATAGGGATCATAACAGGAGTAACTTCCTCAGAGGATTCTGGTACACATGTCACATGCTAATGAACAGTGCCTGGCATGCTGCGAGTGCTTGGTCACATCAGTGAGGGCTGTTCTCTCTCTCCACCAGTTGGCAGGTGGGGGGCACTGGATTTGTGAGGAAGTTGGCCTCATGGCTTTGCCTGCTGTCTCACAATGGCACCACCTCACCCTCTGAGCTGGAGGCGACCTTTTGGGCTTATCTACTGTGAGAGAAGCATAGAGGCTAAAAATTCCCAGTGTCAATCACCTCTAGCCCACCCAGCTCTCCTTGTTTAAAAAAACCTGCTCTCCCTGCCTAAACACTTCTGTGAACGCCTCTCTTCTGAGACGCCACTTCTGCTGAACTCCAT
>NW_007730924.1:45025-46771 GCF_000696425.1 Galeopterus variegatus | reverse complement strand
TTATCTACTGTGAGAGAAGCATAGAGGCTAAAAATTCCCAGTGTCAATCACCTCTAGCCCACCCAGCTCTCCTTGTTTAAAAAAACCTGCTCTCCCTGCCTAAACACTTCTGTGAACGCCTCTCTTCTGAGACGCCACTTCTGCTGAACTCCATGACCAGCAATTTTTTCTCTCCAGAATGAAAGTGATTGGATAGCACGGTGAGCCTTGCTGGGCTGCCCTGCACCCCACAGACCACGGGCTTCTCCAGCCAGCACCCTTTACGTGATGGGTAGAACTCCCTAGGTGTCTCTGCTTCCACGATGGCATTTCCCTGCTCTCCTTACACAGACCGTTCCACAGGCTGTAATGTAAGCTCTGTGGTTCTTCATTCGTATTCCAGGCTCGAGCCCGTACTCCCCTGCCCCTCACTCCTACTCCTCCCCTTCACCACCACGTTAAACAATTCTGTCCCCTGGGCGCCTTCCTGCTTCAGTCATCACTCTCACTTAGGCAAATCCCATCTACGGATTTCATTCCTCTAATTTTTTTCCATAAATCAATCCTCCCTTCCCTTGGCCATGGCTGCTCTGTCTGGACTGTTCCTCTGGTCATTTATTCATTTCATCCAATTGTGTACTCAACAAACAGTTATTGAGTGCCATCTACGTGCTGGGTGCTGGGGACAGAATAGTGAACTAGAGAGGCAGTGTCTCAGTTCCATAAAATACCATAGACTCGGTGGCCTATAAACCACAAACATTTATTTCTCACAGTTCTGGAGGGTTGGAAGTTCAAGATCAAAGTGCTGGCAGCCTTGGGGTCTGGTGAGTGCCTGTTTCCTGGTTCACAGATGGCACCGTCTCCTTGTGTCCTCACACAGTGGAGGACATAACCTAGCTCTCTGAGGTCTCTCTTATAAGGGCACTAATCCCATTCACGAAAGCTCCACCCTCGTGACCTAATCACCTCCCCAAAGGCCCCACCTCCTAATACAATTATATTGGGGGTTAAGATTTCATCATATGAATTTTGGGGGGGACACAAACATTCAGACCATAGCAGGAAGTTTAGCTCATTGTTGAAAGTGTAGCTGGGCTGCCAGGTCCAGATCCAGCCCCTTCACCTCTTAGCTGAGTGATCCAGGGCAAATTAACTAATGTCTCTTGGCCTCTTTTTCTTCATCAATAAAATGTGGACAACAGTTACCGCCTTATGAGGTTCTGGCAGGGTTTAAATGAATTATATGTATCGAGTGCTCAGAAAAGTGCCTGGCACATATTCAACACTCATATGACCGTTTCCAATTACTACAACTACTGCTACAACTATCATTACCTGTGGAGTAAAGAGTATTATTCTGGTGAAGGTGACTGCCACTGGTTCTCAGAAAGACAGGTGCCATGGTGTTATGAGGTCATCCAATGAAGAAGGGATCTGACCACTTTTTAAAAAATGCTTGTTATATCATCACACAGGTTTGGCTGTGTTCATATTTGTTTCCCAGCTTGTCCTAACTGAATATAAATCCCTAGAAGGGAGGGACTGTCACACGAATATAAATCCTTAGAAAGGAAGGACTGTCACACACTACTTGTGTATTTGTCTCCAGACTAGAAATATAGTCAGGGAGTCAATGTTGTGTATTTATTAAAAACAAAGCAGATCAAGGTGCCAAGACAATTCAATGGGAGAAGAATAGCCTCTTCAACAAAAGGTGCTGGCACACTGGACATCCACATGCAAAATAATATATTTCTAATTCAT
>NW_007730924.1:31243-43848 GCF_000696425.1 Galeopterus variegatus | reverse complement strand
GTTGCCGGACACGAAAAAAGACAAAAAGGAAAAAAAAAAAAAATGGGCAAAGGATATGAGTAGACATTTCTCAAAAGAAAATATACAAATGGCCAACAAGCATGTGAAAAGATGCTCAACACCTTTAGTCACTAGGAAAACATAAATCAAAACCATAATGAGATACTATTTCACATCACTAGGATGGCTATATTCAAAAAAACAGCCAACAAGTGTTGGTGAGGATGTAGAGAAATCAAACCCCTCGTGTGTTGCCAGTAGGATGGAAAATGATGTAGTCACTTGGGAAAACAGTATGGCAATTGCTCAAAGAGTTAACACAGAGTTACCAGATGACCCAGCAATTCCACTCCTAGGTATATACCCAAGAGAAATGAACACATACGACCATACAAAAACTTGTACACAAATGTTCAAAGCACCACTATTTATGATAGCCAAAAAGTGGAAACACTGCAAATGTCCAACAACTGGTGTGTGGACAAATAAAACGTGGTATACCCATAAAATGGAATATTATTCAACAATAAAAAGAAACAAAGAACTGATATACCTTACAATTTAGATGAACGTTGATGATATTACTCTAAGAGAAAGAAGCCAGTCACAAAAGACCACATAGTCTATGACTGTACATCTGTGAAATGTCCAGAATAGGCAAATCTGCAGAGACAGAAAGTAGACTGGTGATTGCACTGGGCAGAGGGAGGGCTGCAGGGGTTAATGAGGAATGGCTGCTAACTGGCACAGGTTTTCTTCCTGGAGTAAGGAGAATGTTCTAAAATTAGACAGTGGGGATGGTTGTCCAACTGTGTGAATATGCTAAAAACACTGAACTGCACACTTTAAATGAGTGAATGTAAGGTATGCGAATTACTTCTCAATATAGCTGTTTAAAAACCTAACACAAAACAATGCACTTATTGACACCTTCTATATACTGGTGCTCAGGACCCCCGCACTGAACACAGAGTTTAGTTTATGGCCTTTGGCTGGCAGAAAATGAGGTATTCACACACACGTGCACACACTCTCTCACTACTTTGCTTTTGTTGTTTGGAGATATGGGTGTCAAACGGTGCCATGTGTAATGTGCCAACACTGTACACAATACCATGTAGATATTTCCTCTCTACTTACTAACACACATTAATTTTTTCCCTTACAAAAGCATGATGAAAAGAGACCTGTGTTTTAGGGTCTAAAGAACTGGATTGGCATTCCAGTCTTGCCATCTCCTAGCTGTGTGACCTTGGGCAAATCACATTACCTCACTGTGCCTACATTTTCTCCACTATAAAATGAAAGAGTTGGTCTAATGCCTCTCAACCAGAGCACTATTGGTATTTGGGGCAGGACAATTCTCTGCTTTGTGAGACTACCCCACAATGAAAGACATTAAATTTCCCTGACCCCATCCATTAAATGCTGATCATGTCTCCACCCCCTACCTGAACATTTTGAAACTCACCAGCGACATTTCCCAATGCCTACATTTTTGTACCACTGCAGGCAAAGGGTCACTGTAACTAGATATTCTCCAGAGTAACTCATCTAGCCCTAGACACTCCTTGGCACTAGCCATATGGCCTTCTCCTTTAATACCTTTTACTGCCATAGATCCCTGATCACACTCATTTCCACTTTCCAGATCTTTTCATCAAAGATATAAATATCTTACAGAATCATCTGAATTTTACTACCAGATTAGGAGCTCAAGGGTTGGCAATACAGATAACCCACCACCTAAGCCATTTCCACTAACACTAACACTGCCCCTGAACTGGAGCAGAGTCGACACGGAGCCTCGGTCCCCTGGACAACACACCAGCTGTGGCCATCGTGCTGCCTGCCACATGGTCAGACTGGGTAGGGACCAGGCACTCAGACAACCACTGGTTCAGTTCCAGCTCAGCCAGTGCGTTGCAGTGCTCTAGGTTTGCCCTAGTAGTAACATTCTGAAAATTCATGGTATGGCTCAGATTCAAAATACCTTAATGAAATACATTAAGTAACAACAGTGGAAACAAAAATGGCAAAGGCAGAATCAAGATGAGTTCAGACTTCAGCAAATTAGATAGTACCTTCTAGTTTTGTTTCATTTTTCAGTTCATATCCCAGTTTTAAATATAGTATGTATTAAATATGATGTGAAGTCATATTTTAACACCCTCCAACTGTGAGAATTTTGCAATTCTAATAGAAAACACGCCATAAATTAGTCTTAGATGACTCGTCCCTTCCAAATGTCTCAAAGTGTAATCATCTAGAATGGATCAGTGATCCCAGAGACTTTTTTCTCCCCTTCCTTCCAGATTCTACCTTACAGCTTTTGGTCTAAAAGATTACTCTTGCATTCAGAAGGCAAGTCTTTGTTCTTCCTGATAAACAATCAAAGCAATTGTCTCCAAACAAATCAAGATTTACATGCAGCTTTCAAATTGGTGCCAGTCTTTAGAAAAAGAGAGAACGACATAATGCAGGGGGTCTCTCTTGTTTAATGAAACATCCCAAGTGCCTAACAATAATATTTACTGGATGAACAAAAGCTAATATGAGATTCACCTCTGTTATTTATCAGTGATACAGTTTCTCAGAGGACATATCTGGGGAGTTATTATAGCAGGCACTTCTGACAACAGAAGCCCCTCCTGAGCATCCCCCATCCTTGCCTTCCCAGAAGAGGGTCTGTTCCACCCCTAGCTATATCTGGACATTCACGCTCTGGAACGTTCCACAGGTATTCCATTTTTGTTAGGCCAGGAAGTCAGATGCCAGATGGAACCAAACCTGGGCCCTGGCTCCTTGCCAATGGGCAGGAAAAAGAAAACCCCTGTTAGCTGTCAGAGACAGAGCACCCTGGAGAACCCACCTGGTTCTTCATTTGGTGTTTCTCCAAAGATGAGAAGGCTCAGGCCAGCAGCTCTGATAGTTGTTGGTTACACAGGCAAACTGTTGGCCCATGGGGAGTGGAGCCCATACTTAGGAGAATCTACTAAGTGCTCTAAAGCCTTCTCTCACTTTTCCTCCCAGCAAGCCTGGAGGCAGGCCTGGCCACTTGTGTGTTGAAGAGGCTCGGAGTGGTGCTCGGAATGGTTAAGTAACTTGCCCAAAGTCACAGAGCTACTAACTGGTAGAAACGCCCTCTGGCCCCATCCAAAGCCTAGGCTCTTAATAATGTGTTATATCATGAATATGCTAATATAGTTGCTAAAGTGAGGTGGACGGCTTGCAAAACCAGCTTGCTCCCAAAATATATACTCAAAGCCTGACGGATGTTTTAAAAATGTTTTCACATCTAACCTTCTCCTCTGCACCTCCTGTGCCTAGCACAGGGTGACATGGAGAAAATAAAGCTCTCCCAGGTTTTCGTCTCGTGCTGAGGAAGTGGTGGGTCAGGGACTTGGACTCAGCTTCTGTCAGGAGCACTGTACACAGCTTCTGGGGGTCACGCTTGAGGTGAGAAGGGACTGAGGCATCCTTTTGGGCATGTTACTGTGGGGTGACAAGGAATGGCTTTGAGTGACTGACATATGACACACCAGAGCTTGGGGGTCACAGCCTTTCTGGCCTGTGCATGCAACACCAGGGAGTGGTCACCTCTGAGAGAGCTCAGGGACACAAGGGCCATAATGAAAGCTCTCTTGGGAAATGAGGGTCCCAGTGAGAGGTTTGAGCTGCCACTGGGAGCAGTAAGACTCTGGGAGTGGGAGCTGATCAGCTCCTCTACCGAAGGGAGCACATAAATGGTGCGGAAAGATGCCTTTTGATTGACTGAGGTTCCAAATAGCTGCTACTATGTAACAAATCATCCCCAAATTTAATGCTTTAAAACAATGACATTTTCGTATCTCTCACAGTTTCTATGGTTTAGGAATTTTGGAAGGGAGGGGCAATTCTGGTTGGGGGCCTCACGAGTTGCCACAGTCAGATGGTGGCTGAAGCTGGAACAGCAGCAGGCCGAAGCAGCAGGGGCTGCCCAGGCAGCTCTCCCTCTGTACGGGCTCCCCATGGTCTCTTTGTGCAGACCAGTTTGGGCTTCCTCACAGTACAGCAGCCTCTCGGCACCATGCTTACATGGTGGCTGAAGCTTTCAAGAAAGGGTATTCCAGACAGCAAGGAAGAAGATGTGTAGCCTTTCATACACTAGGCGTAGAGTCACATACCATCAATTCTGCCATATTCTATTGGTCAAAATAGACACAAAAGCTGGCCCAGTTTCCAGAAGGGACGTAGGCCCCACCACTCGGAGGGAAGAGAGCCAAAGAATTTGTGGATGTACTTTAAAACTGCCACACTAAGGCTGGGAGAAAGATGTAAGTAACAGGACTGTGGATAGGGGAGTAGGGTAAGTATTGGGTAGAGGGAGGCAACAGAGTCACCTCCCTCAAACACACAGCATATTTCTCACACTAAGGCTGGGAGAAAGATGTAAGTAACAGGACTGTGGATAGGGGAGCAGGGTAAGTATTGGGTAGAGGGAGGCAACAGAGTCACCTCCCTCAAACACACAGCATATTTCCAGATGGGAAGCAGACAGGCACTGGCAGACAAAAATCAGGTTGAGGGAAAATCTATAAAAGGTTCTGAGCCACATGGGAAAGACTGCCTGAGAAATCAGCTAATGAGGATGAAGCATTTATCCTTGGAGATTTCCTTCAGATGCAAACTGACCCAAATCTGAGGCCAGCTGACCTCTGTGAAAAAAGCAAAATCAAAGTCAGGTTCTTGTCATTGGAAGAATGACTATAACCGGATCACACTCCAAAATCAAGACAAAGGCTTGGCTCTCAAAGGGTCACAAAAGGTCTACAGTAAATGAGCCCATAATGGAAGAAACAGATATGCCAAGTGCCTCTGGGACTCGACCTCTGGGGTGAGGGAGCAGGACGTGACTACCGGATGTGAGTCTCAACACCTACAAGTGGAGTTTTCTCTGTTAGGACCACAGAGCTTTCCAGCCTAGACCCATTTCACTTGAGAGCCCAAGAAAGCAAAGCACGGGTTGAGTGTTCTCTCTCAGGCTGGTTAAATTAACTCCACTCACAGCAGCAATGGTTCTAAAAGTCTGTGGGTCTGGAGGTAGTCAGTGCCAAAACCCCACAGGACATGCTGCTGGCATTAACTAACCTTTGAACTGCTGGCTCAGTTCAAAGAGTCTGTGATGGAGACTATGGCTAATTAATCCCCATATCCATCCACTCTCCCTTTTTGCCTTTTCATTATATGAATTCCTGAGTTTTGGTTGGGCATAAAGTACCCACTATGAGAAAGAAAACACTTCTCAGCCTCCCTTGCAGCTAGGTGTGGTCATGTGACTAAGTTCAGGCCAATAGATCATGAGTATAAGCAGTATGTGCAACTTTCAGGTCATCTCCTTAAAGATGAAGCTACCTGTCCTGGTCTTCCCCGTCTTCCCTCCTTTCTGATCTGGGAAATAGTCTTAGGATCTCAAGAAGGGAAGAGCTCCCTGTTGGCCTAGACTGCTCCTCCCTGGTGTATTCCATGTGAGAGACTTCATCTTATTTAAGGCACTAATTAAGTGGTGACCTCCACCCTATGTTAGCCACTGTATGATGGGGTCTCTTTGTTACAGCTGCTTACCTCGGGGTATTCCATGTGAGAGACTTCATCTTATTTAAGGCACTAATTAAGCGGTGACCTCCACCCTATGTTAGCCACTGTATGATGGGGTCTCTTTGTTACAGCTGCTTACCTACATTCTAACTAATACAGAGTTCCTGGACCACCTCAAGTCTTCCAAAGTAAGAACCTAATGTTAGAAAGAATCATAGAAGAAACCCTAGAAACTCGACCCTAATGGTCCCCCAAAGGATTTGCACAGCTCTGTCTTTTGTAGACCTTTCCCTTGTCTTCCCATCCCCTCCTTTTGTATGAAGTATATAATATAGGTCTTCAATGGTTCCATGAATGACCAATGACGATCACTCTTAACATTAGCTTGCAACCCACTCATCTCAGAATTCTCACTATATGCAATAGTAAAAAGCCGTTCCTATCAATCTCTTTGCCATGGTGGAACATCTCATTTCTCCTGGTTTTCTTCCTCTCTCTCCCCCTTCCCACTGAAACCTGCACAGAGGGGATGTCCACCAGCCAGCCTCAATGCATGCTAACAGTTTCACATCTCCCTACCCCACACACAGACATGCACACTTTGCTCCATCCATTCGGAATCTCTGCTTTGAATATACTACCCCAAGTGTGCCCAGCCCCACACTTGTTTCTAGGTCCATTTTTATTTATCCTTAAATAAAGGGCATGGATTTCATTCCTCCAAAGCCTTGCCATATCCCTCTAGGGAAGACCACCTTTCCTCACCTGCCCCGCACTCCACGGCATGATGCTCATCCCTGCATTTCAGCATTTAACACTCTTCAGGGCAATTATCTATAGGACATTAAGTCTCTAACTTGCAAGACTGTCAGCAACTTTGATCTGATCTAGCTTTGTATTTCTTCCAGTACGTGGGTGGGGCTGGGTAACAGCAGGCATTCTATACAGGATGTGTGTATGAATGAATATTTGGAAGAGTCAAGAATGAAAGAGTATTGGTGGGGGGAGGTAAAGGTGATAAAGGCCACAAAAGTCAGTTCATGCACGGATAAATGTCCCATGCATAATCAAGTAGCACAACACAGCAGTCCTGGGGTTCTGAAAACTTGCAGAGCAGACTTACAGAGAGAGCAAGCCCTACACCCGATCCCACTGCCTTGAAAGGTGGTCCCTTGGCTTCAGGAGGAGGCCGCTCTGCAACGTGTCGGGGCTGGACTCCACCATATGGCAGGGAGAGGGAGAAAGGAGGGAGATAGACAGAACCTGGAGTGGGAAGAGGAGGAGTGACAAGCACATGACTAGAGTCGGGGAGACTAAAGAAACAGCTCTGAAGATTACCACGGTGATTACGAGATCAGGAAGCAATTACTGTCCTGAGTACAGAATCATTCTGACTTGCTTCTAAATGAAGGATGTTTCAGAAATCTTCAAACTCCTGCTGCAGCAGTTAAAGAAAAGGAAGCCTGAGTGATGCAAACACTCAATTACAAAGAAGAAAACCCCACTGGTACAGAAAGACAGCAATCAACCTCTTCCACCTCCTTCTGTTTCTTCAAGTAAGTCAGTGTTTTTGTCTTCCTCAGCCCAGCTGGGCTTCAAATTCTTAAATTAAAAGTGGAAAAAAGGCTTCCACATCCCTCCTCTTGAATGTACCTCCAGCAGTTTTATTCTACATAGAACTAAATGAATTCTTTAAGGGTGATGAGCCTTTCCTACAGCTCCTCTGACAAAGCTCTTTTCATCACTTGACAGCCATAAATTTTGGGTAAACGTTGACCACCCATCAAATTCTAGGTTGTGACATTTTTGGTTGGATCCCCTAAATCCAGACTACTATTTTTTATATATAAACCTCTTTTCCAAACACACCTGAAAAACTAAACTAAAAACTAGCACTTCTCCCATCACATGCCCTCCACAAATTTTCCAGAAATCATCTTTGGCTACTCAGTCACTTGGTTCTGTTTGACGACAAAGCAAAGGTCTCTTCCAAAGCATAAGATCCTCTTATTCTCAACTACCCAGGCTAGTAGGGGCCTGGAGCAGCATAGCCAAAGCAGGCACCATTGGAAAATAACACAGCAGATTCTCCAGTTCCATAAACCAGGATCCCCGTGGTGATCTGCCGTGGGCTACTTCTACCCCTTGCTACCCTCATCCAATTCTCGTCAAATCCCAGCTATCCTACCCTCACATACTTCCTGAAGCCTTCCCCAATCTATTCCCACCATCATAGCCTTCACATGTCTGTCCGTGACTTGGCCATTGTCTGTAGAAGAAAGTTCAATATCCTTAATATGGTTTTCCAGGCTGCCACTCCCCAGACAGCCACTGCTGACCAATCCAGCCGCCCTCCAGGCCACTCTCTTCCTGCCCAGGACAAAGATTCTCTCCTGACCAGACTCTGCTCACCATTGTCTGTAGAAGAAAGTTCAATATCCTTAATATGGTTTTCCAGGCTGCCACTCCCCAGACAGCCACTGCTGACCACTCCAGCTGCCCTCCAGGCCACTCTCTTCCTGCCCAGGACAAAGATTCTCTCCTGACCAGACTCTGCTCAGGCTCTTCTGAACTCTCTTCTCGACTAGGCCCTGACTCTTGGGCTTCTGTGCTCCCCTCTGCACTGTCCGATTCTGGCAAGAATCCTGCTAAGTCAGTTTATCAAGAGCCCGCACCCTCTGTACTTGCTCACCCTCCCTGTCTCCTCGGGTTCCTCACCCTCCGCCATCCCACAGGTGATGTCTGATCACCCTGGCCTGCCTTCAGCAAGAATCCTGTTACGTTTAGCCAGAATCCCCCCCCACATCCCTTGACGTTTCCTTAATTTTCCATCCACCAACCCCCCAACCCACTCGTTGCCTATAAATTCCTACTTTTCCTTGTTGCATTGGGAGTTGAGCCCAGTTCTATACTGAGGTCTCCTTACCCCTACTGCAATGATTTTTCTGAATTAAAGCTGTTCTCTGTGCAGCTCTGGTTTTTCTTTGATGTCCACCACAGGGCAGCCATATGGGTCTTGTGGTTCTTAAAATGCACCACACTGTTCCTCACCTCTGGGTCTGCTCACCTGCTTTCTCTCTGCCTGGAAGAATCCTTCTCCCCCACCTTCCTCTCTCTTGTCCAGTTAACACCATCCCATCCTGCTGGTTTCAACCTCAGCATCACCATCTCAAGAAGCCCTAGTACACTACCCACACCCTGTCATTCGCTTCCAGGAGGCCCCGTACCCTACACACGCCCTGCTGTGGGTTGAACTGTGTCCCCTAAAGGTTCATGTATTGGTCCCCACTGTGACTGTGTTGAGGGTGGGAAATCTTATTATGGTCATTAAAAGGTGGGGCCTTTAAGAGGTGATTAGATTGTGAGGACTGAACCCTTGTGAATGGATTAATCTGTTGGTAGTTTAATGGATGGTAATGGGTGTGGTTCTGATGGCTTTTTTATGTGATGAATTTGTTGCTTTAAGTTTGTTTTGTTTTATCTTTATTTGTTTGTTTGTTCTTTTTTCGGCAGCTGGCCTGTATAGGGATCCAAACTCGTGACCTTGGTGTTATAAAGCTGCGCTCTAACCAACTGAGCTAAATGGGGAGCGTGATGGCTTTATAAGGAGAATGAGTGGGAAGCTTAGCTCTCTCTTGCTCAAGCCATTCATCACGCGAGACCCTGCATCACTGTAGAGTCACCACCAAGAACAAGAAGGCCCTCACCAGATGTGTTTTCTGGACTTTGGACTTCCTGGCCTCCAACACTGTAAGAAATAAATTTCATTTCCTTATAAATTACCTAGTTTCAGTTACTCTGTTAAAAGCAACAGAGACAGACTAACACAGGCCCTGGCATTCACCTCCAGGGCATCCTGTCTTTGCCTCTGCCACGCATTCCTCATGCAGACAACAATGTAACACCTGTTTTTCCTATAGAATACAAGCTCCATCAAAGCAGAGGCCACACCTGTCTTGTTCCCTGTTCCCATTCCTCAATTCTAAGAAGCATGTTCACATTTTAAAATTTTGAAATTGGGATGCATCTTAAAGTCAACAGTGTGTCATAATTTAATTGTCAGCACTGTTTCTCAGTGAAACATAAAATAAGGGTGGATCTTAATCTCAATGGCATCTTAAGATTTAACAAAATTTGGTATGTCCCTGTCTCTCCTGGGTACAGTGCCTTGCACACAGCAGCAATCAATGAATACCTGTTAAATACATACTGACACATCTCCTGAAGATCCAATATTAGGCAGTTTTAACAAACACACCTTAAAATCTCAGTGGTGTAACAATGGCAAAGATTTATTGTCTTCTCATGGGTCTGCAGGTTGGCTGTAGATCTGCTGGCCTTAGCTGGGACTGATCCTCGGCTGTGGGGTGGGTCCAGGTCTGTTCCATGTGCCATCACATTCTCCTTGGACCAGTAGCTCCCCAGGGTATGTTCTTCTCATGGCAGATCACTGAAATGCAAGAGACCAAGTCCAAGGGTGCAAGCACATTTCAAGCCTCATTCCATGGATCAAAGCAAGCCCAGCATCCATGGGGCAGGGACATGTCCTCTGGCCACTCTGCCAGGTCACAAGGTAGAGGAAGGGAGTGAAGACCTGAGAATAAGAATCCAATCTACCATAGACCCCATATGATGGGTGTGGGGCATGTGGAGAAACGAAAACTCCAAATGTCAGCAGTGACTAAAGGATAGTTCCTCAATGAACCATATGCAATATGCCTCTGGTCACAATGGGTGACGGGCACAGAAGCCACAGAGTTAGCAGTGGTGGCCAGAATTGATGACCCCTCTGCCCAGCAGCCACAAAGAACCTCCCTCTTGGTTCCCCCAGCAATCAGGTTTTATTTGAGGTATTTATTTAAGAGGGCAGGGCAAGAAGCAATCACTATTTCTAATTCTTTCTTCTCGTAGCTATATATTTATTCACTGTAAACCGATGCTCCAGCAATAAATCAGGGTTGGTCACTGGCTAATTAGGTTGGCAGGGGCACCAGGACTGGAGGGTGAGAGACGCAAATGCAACTGTCCAAGGTGCCTGGGAAACAGAGGTGCTAACGGACTTGGTCATGGCTTTAAGGGAACTTGGTGGGGTTCTGATCCATTGACTCGGGTTCAGGGCTGTTGTGGAAACAGAGCTAATGAGGCCTGGACACCAAGTACAGAAAATGAGCATCTTGAAACACAGGCTGGGAGACGATCTACTCACCACGCATGGCTCTGCTCACCCCATGCAGCAGACAGACCTGCACCCTCCCCACCGAGAGGATTCTTTCTCAATGCATCAGCCCTTGCACTGTCCCTTGGGTCCTCATGTCACCTTGCTCTTGCACTTGGATCACTCTCTGGCAGTTTTACATCACATGGTTCACACTTCTGCTGTTGCACTCAGGTACAACTGTGCCCTGCTAGAGTGTGGCTTCTTGGGTACTGTATTAGTTTGCTAGGGCTGCCACAACAAAGTACCGCAGACTGGGTGGTTTAAACAATAGAAATTTATTGTCTCACAGTTCTGGAGGCCAGAAGTCCAAGATCAGGTGTCGGCATGATTGATTCCTTCTAAGGGCATGAGGGAGAATCTGTTCCTTGCTTCTCTTCCAGTTTCCAGCGGTTTGCTGGCAATCTTTGGTATTCCTTAGCTTGCAGACACGTCATCCCAATTTGTGCCTTTATTGTTTGCATGGCATTCTCCCTGTGTGTGTCTTTGTCCAAATTTCCCTTCTTATAAGGACACCAGTCATATTAGATTAGAGGCCCACCCACTTCCAATACGACCTCATCTTAACTAATTACATCTGCAATGACCCTGTTTCCAAATAGGGTCACATTCTGGGGTCCTGGGGTTTGGGACATCAACATATGAATTTGGGGAGGGGGAACACAATTCAACAAGGGGCCAAGACCACTTCTGCACCCCTACGTGCAGTACAGAGCCTGGCACATGGGAGGCACCCATTACCCATCTATTACCCACCCACTGACAAAAATGCCCACTTTGAGGGCTGCTCCCCCCCCCACACACACATACTTCTACAAAAGAAATAGGACAAAGCTGTCACTGTTAGCTTCTGGTGAGGTGCCAAACCTCACAGCCAGCTTTCCAAATCCTCCTCGAGCCTTATCACCAGGATACAGCGAGCAAGATAAAGAAACTGCAACCCGACTGCCAAGACACTCAATTAACTCTCCTGGCATCACTGGCTTCTTCAGCAGACCTTTGCTTGCCAGTGTTTCTCGTGAGGTGGGAAGACGGACAGGCACATTATTCTTTTTTACTGAAAGGAACACTTGAGTACAAAGAGGGAAAACACACCAGTCTTCGTCCTCAACCTCCCCACAGGTCCATAGGTCTAAGGGTTGGACTGACCGCCTGGAGTTCCTGGACCCAGTATGGTGACACCCGACGACAGTCCCATTGGTGATGAAGAATGTGAGTTCCACAGGTCCATAGGTCTAAGGGTTGGACTGACCGCCTGGAGCTCCTGGACCCAGTATGGTGACACCCGACGACAGTCCCATTGGTGATGAAGAATGTGAGTTCCACAGCAGATGACCTGAGTTTCCATCCTGGTTCTACCACAGGCTTGCTGTGTGGACCTGGCCAAGATCAAACTCTGTGTTCCTCAGTTTCTTCATCCAGAAAAATGGACGATGAGAGAGCCTACACTCAGAGGGGCTCAGAGGGACTTTGTCAGATGTGAGTAGGAAAACACAAGCAGAGTGTCTAGAACAGTGCCTGACATCCACCTAGTGCTCCTGATGTTTGCTATTCTTCTAGGCCCCCCCACAATCTCCTTCCAAAGCTTTCACCCATCACTGTGACCTGAGCCATCATAAGCTCTCAGTGACTAGAGTAGTAAGAATCGGGGCCCACCTGAGAGGCACTCAGTGTGTTAGTTACCCCTATGGTAATGCTGGATAACAAATTACCCCAAAATTTACAAGCTTAAAAAAACCAAACATTTATTATCTGGATAACAAATTACCCCAAAATTTACAAGCTTAAAAAAACCAAACATTTATTATCTCAC
>NW_007730924.1:29211-30840 GCF_000696425.1 Galeopterus variegatus | reverse complement strand
GTGTGCGTGTGCGTGTGTGTGTATCTCCATACAATAGAATACTATTCAGCCATGAAAAGGAAGGGCATCCTGACACATACTACAACATAGATGAACCTTGACAACATTATACTAAGTGAAATAAAGCCAGTCACAAAAGGACAAATACTGTATGATTCCACTTACATGAGGTCCCTAGAGAAGTCAAATTCATAGAAAAGAAAGTAGAATGGTGGTTGCCAGGGACTGGGGAGTTGTTTAAAGGGTGTAGAGTTTCAGATATACAAAATAAAAAAGTGCTGGAGATTGGATGCACAACAACGTGAATATACTGAACGCTATGGAACTGTACCTAAAAACAGTTACGATGATAAACTTGATGTCATGCGTATTCTGCCATGCTAAAAAGCAAGTCACAAGGTCCAGATCACATTCAAAGGGACGGGATTATACCAGGGCATGAATACCAGGAGGTGGGGATCGCTAGAGGCTGCTTGCCACATTCCGTCAAGATTATTAAGGCCACCTGAGTGCTAGCCATGCCCAACATGAGCCTGGCAGCATGTGCTAACTCTCAGATGCACCCCTCCCAGGGAGAGTTTCTAAGCAACAGAAAAGCCATGGCAAGCCTGCTCCAAAGCTACTACTTTTGGGATTATCTGGTAAACAGGTTATGTTTCCAGTCAATGAAGTCCCAATTAAAATTCGATTCCACCATAGCATTCTTCGGTCTTTAATACATCCCATATGGAATACGAATACAATGACGACTGCACTTTCATTACCTCATTTCCACGCCCAATTCCTTACAGAGTGTATTGCTGGTTTTAAAGGCCAAGGACAACGAGGGGAACTAAATCTAAGGTGAGGGGAGAAAGGGAGGAGAGACTCACACAAAGTTGGTGTCTCTAAAGTTGGAGACTCCACTTTTTAATACTCTGGTCAAATTAGAATAAAATTATCTCAAGCACTATATTTCCTGTCTTGGGGCCAGTTTTCTCCACCCATCAAAATAAATATTATTAAATATAATATTGTTTTTGCACATCAACTGAGGGCACAGATGCCTTTTTCAACGACTGGAAGTCCAGCAGAAGCAGACAGGACATATTTTGACTAAATGAGCTCATGCACAGAGGTGCTTAGCAGAGTGCCTGCCACTGTAAGGCCCGATAAAGGTTCAACTATTATTAAGATGACAGTGGGTCAAATCCTATGTGGGATAAGGCAATATTTTGTCTAGTCGAGATGCCTCTGAGATTTTTCAGGAAGACATCACATGGAGCTCTGTCTCCCAAAAGCCAAGAGTGGGTCGGTTTTTTCCACAGCACTGGTATTCTAGTGTTCTTTTGTTCAAGTACCAGAATTAGTGTAGAGGATTCTTAAAGCAAATGTACTTTACAGGGCCTGGTTTTTTAAAGTCTTGCACTTTCAAATATTGACCTTGCAAAGGACTGGAATTTTTCCTCAGGCTATAAAGTCTCTGGTGTAAGATAAAGATTTGTGGCATAGCGAGGTTGCTGGCTCAAGGACAGACTAGTTACGGATTGATATGTAAAGATACTGGAAAAAAGCTGGAGAGGGAAGGAATGCTTGCTAAGATCAAGCTTTTGTCAGTGGATCACTTAATTGCCTTACTGGAATGTCATG
>NW_007730924.1:25453-28565 GCF_000696425.1 Galeopterus variegatus | reverse complement strand
TTTAAAGTCTTGCACTTTCAAATATTGACCTTGCAAAGGACTGGAAATTTTCCTCAGGCTATAAAGTCTCTGGTGTAAGATAAAGATTTGTGGCATAGCGAGGTTGCTGGCTCAAGGACAGACTAGTTACGGATTGATATGTAAAGATACTGGAAAAAAGCTGGAGAGGGAAGGAATGCTTGCTAAGATCAAGCTTTTGTCAGTGGATCACTTAATTGCCTTACTGGAATGTCATGTGACTTGTTTCACTGAAAGTTACCAGCCTATATTGTTAAACTATAACCCCACCTATGTTCTCTTCCTGTAACTTCCTGGTCTGGAAAATAAATGCAGGAAGATAACCCCGATTCGGGGTTAATTTTCCAAGGAAGGGATGCCTCTTCGCTTGAGGTTCCAGGGAAGTTAACCACTTTGGGGCTTCTCACTGCTCAGAAGAGATGGGCTTTGAGTATTCCTTTGCAGCTCTATCACCCAGGGGAAGTGGGGTGACAAATCCGTGGGGGGCCAAGCAACAAATCAGTAATCAGTTTGTATTTAGAGGCTTCATGATATGAGAAAAGCATACCCTTAAATACTAGACTCACAGGTGGTGCAGGGCGACCACATGAGGATGCAGAATCACAGACCGGCCAAGGGGACTGCAGGTCTACGTCTCCCATGTCATGCTCACTGCGGGGCATACTCCCATGGAGGGAATGACAGACCCCTCTACTCTATCTAAACAACAGCAATAGTATCTATTATTATTTTAATAGATTTTGGATACTTGAACTCATATAACTTAATTTTCATACATAGAGTGCTAATTAAACATAGCATAATGACAACATAACACCCTGCAAAGAAATCTTTACTAGTCTTCGGCACTTACTGAATCCACTAAGTGCAGGGCACTGTGTTATTAGGTAGGTTCTGTGGGATTCCAGAGGCAAAAAGGGCATGCTTCCTGTTCTTAGGTAGCTAACAGCAGCACCTTGCACAGTGGGCACCTGTGAGAGGAGGCTGTATACCAATGGCCACCAACAGTGTTACCAACTGCCTGATGGCACTTGTCTTCTGGGAGCATGCACATATTCAGCTTACTGTCTAAGGGGAGTTCTGGAAGGCATGAGGCTGAGATTGTAAATGAGGATACTCCTCGTGAGGCATTTGTCAAGAGATGTGCTTCATATGTATGTGGTACGCCACCAACTTTTTCCATAAACCTCATACTTATGAGAACCAAATATACAGGGAAAGGAAAAAGCAGAATTTACAAATACAGTCAGCCCTGCATATCCGTGGGTTCTGTATCCATGGACTCATCCGATTGCAAATCAAAAATATTCAGGAAAAAAATTGCATCTATACTAAACATGTACAGATTTTTTTCTTTTTACTATTCCCTAATCAATACAGTATAACAACCATTTACATAATATTTACATTGTATTACGTATCGTAAGTAACCAATAGATGATTTAAAGCATATGGGAGGATATGCTTAGGTTATATGCAAATACTACACCATCCGATATCAGGGACTTGAGCATCCATGGATTTTCGTATCTTTGGAAGGTCCTGGAACCAATGCCCTGCAGATACTGGGGGACGACTGTATCAACTTCAGCCTCCAGAGGGACCAGCTATTCTTAAGGGCAAGCAAAAACCTGCTTCAGCAAAATGCTGGGACAGGCACAGGAAAGTCAGGAGAGGGTGTTGCCCAAATCATCAGCATCCCTAACCTCCAAATCTTAGACTTGGGAGGCCTTTTGCTAAACATCCTGGGGCACCATGAATGAGTCTAAGATACATAAACACGTAAGAAACTATGTAAGAAACAATATTTACAGAAAATTTTTCCCAATCTCTCCTATGTATGCTAATATTTACCTGACTTTGTGATTCTCGTTCCCTATTTGGTATTTCTCACTGGCTATACATTGGCATATGTTTTGGTTGACTTCGTGTAAAGGCTAACAATGCCTTTCATTCAGTCAGAAGATAGAAATTCCTAGGTACACAGCAAGGTAAAAAACCTCTCTGCGGTGAGTGTAGAACAGTGGATCTCAGACTTGAAAGTGCACTAGAATCACCTGGAGGGCTTGTTTAATAAAACACAGATTGCTGGGCCCACCCACACAAGCTGATTCAGTTGGTCTGGATGGGACCTCATTGTATGCATTTCCAAAGAGTTCCCATATGATGCTGATGTTCCTGGAATGGGGACGATGCTTTGAAACCACTGGTGAAGAGAAGACCCAAGAAGGGCATTTTCCAGGCAGGGGCAATCAGAGGCTAATTCTAATGCTACCCGAGACTTGCTGCCCTTGCATAGCTGTTATCTGCACAAACCTTGGCAAAGTCTATGCTGATACACATTTTCTTTTCTCTGTACCTGAGGTGCACAGATTTGGATAGATCATAATCCTTGGTGTGTGGCCCACTCTCACCGGTGGTGTAGGTATAAACCATCTGTTCATTCATTCATTCCTTTTTAATAACATAATAAACACTAACCAAAATAAAAGTTTAGGACCTTGAAAATAACCTACATCTGACTACCTGGAACTTATCCCATCTACCCTACCTCCCAACATATGAGTTAACCAGTTAACCATCATTCTCTTGCTTTTCTTTTTACAGTTTTATTAAATCTATAAACTGTAGTACAGTCATACGGTGGAATACTGAATAACAGTCAAAACAAATGAACTGCACCAAAAAACGATACGCATGAATCACAGCAACATAATAATACTAAATGAAAAAGTAAAAATTACATACGGATGATACCAGTTTATAACATTAGAAATGTATACTCTTTAGGGTGTCTTAAAATAGATGTACATTTTTAAATCTTTGTATTTCTTTGTAATCACTGAAGAAATACATGTTTACTTAAAAAGAGCCAAAAAGTAAAGAAATACCCCTGGTCAGTTTTAACAGGGGAGGATACGACATTGCCCCACTGTGTCCTTCCCAGGTTTCCTAACAAAGCTCAGTTTTCATAAAAGAGCTCCGAAATCAAGAGCACTGAAACAAGCAGCAAATCACAAAAAACAAAGTAGTAAACAAGCACAAGGGGGGAATGTTAACTCTGCTCATAATCAGAGAATTGCAAATTAAAGCT
>NW_007730924.1:21211-25407 GCF_000696425.1 Galeopterus variegatus | reverse complement strand
TCTTTGTATTTCTTTGTAATCACTGAAGAAATACATGTTTACTTAAAAAGAGCCAAAAAGTACCCCTGGTCAGTTTTAACAGGGGAGGATACGACATTGCCCCACTGTGTCCTTCCCAGGTTTCCTAACAAAGCTCAGTTTTGATAAAAGAGCTCCGAAATCAAGAGCACTGAAACAAGCAGCAAATCACAAAAAACAAAGCAGTAAACAAGCACAAGGGGGGAATGTTAACTCTGCTCATAATCAGAGAATTGCAAATTAAAGCATTTGGGGAGGCTATCATTCTATGACTACTAAATTAGCAAAACTGGAAAAAATAGAACAGCAGTGAATATCTGTGATATTATAGTAAAACTGACATGCGCAGACAATGCCAGCAGCAATATAAACTTAAAAAAAAAAATTCAATAGCCGTATGGTGAGATGTAGCTATGACCTGTGCAGGCGGCCTGCTCTGTGGAATTCATCCTCGAGAAGTAATTCAATGAAGAGAAACAGCCCAGATGGCCCCAACAATGCAACAACTTAGAAAACTACAGCAGCGCCACACAACAGTATGTAACACAACTGGGGCAAATGACTATTTTGAAGAAAAAACTGTGCATATGATATTGAATGCATGAGCAATACAAAAATACATAATGACAGGTGCATTATGGTTACAACCACGTAAAACACGTGCATCTACCCATGCAAGGGCTGCAAGGCCAAGTGCAAAATTGAACAGAGCTGTTGTGTTTGGAGGTGGTATGGGTGTTGATTTCTTCCTTTCGGTGTTTTTCTCAGTGTTACTGTGGGTGTGTGTTGCAATTATTTTTTAGAGGCTCCTACCTTGAGAACTTTCACAGCTTTCCTCGTCACTGTTGTCTTGACAGTTATTTTGCCCATCGCAGATGAAGCTCTTGTCAATGCACAGGCCGTTCTTACAGTGGTAGCGGGCAGTGGAGCAGAGCAGGGGATTTGCTGCTGTCAAAGGGAAAACAGAGCAGATCACCAGGGAGGCCAGTGAGTCCCCTTGGGGACCCCGAAAACTTCTCCAGCCAAGGGTATGTCCCACTCTTGAAGCAGTGAGCTCATCCTCTACAATGGCAGACTCAAAGCCCATCCTGAGACTGACCAGCCAGTGACCTGGACAGGACAAAACTTACTCTACCTTGTTCTAAAAGTTCCTTCTTCCAAGCCACCATGCTGGTTCCCTGCAACCACATCACCATGGCCAGAGGTCAATGCCTCACCCTCAATGGTCAGCAGCCTCTGAGGGGTCTGGGGCAAAGCCTGAATAGCAGGACACTTTCCTAGGAGACTTGAGAGTGGAAAGGTTTGTGGCACAGGAGACACATAGAGAAAAGCAAACCCAGAAGGAGTAGTGGCTGAGTCGGGGAGCCATGAACTTCAGCCACCCAGAACGTGATCACATGATCTGCTCCAAGAGCTATTTAGGATCCTTCCGGTACCCTAGCTATAGATCAGCCTTTTAATTCCTCACTTATTCTTTATGACTCACTAAAATACACTGAGGAGTCTCGATTTCTTCTTTGTAACCAAAAAAGCCCATTAACACAGCTGGGCAGTGACCATGTCCTGAGCAGCTCCTCCATGAGGCTCCCTGTTCTAGGCATTTCCAGGAACCTCAAAAGAAATGACAGATCGGAGACCTCCCCTCAAGGAAAAGGGTGGCAGTGGCCCACGTGAGGTCAACACAAAACTACTTAACAACACATAAGCAAATCTCCACAGAAAATCAGTATTTCTGTGGTACAACTGATCTTACTTCCCCGTTCTTTCAGTGCATTTCAAACAAGGCTCATTCCAGGGCTCTGTTTTCAATAAATGAAGCAGCCAAGTAGAAATTACTCCAATCCCAGCTCTGCCATTTATTAGCTGTGTAGTCTTGGGCAAATTACTTCACCTCTCTGAGCCTCAGTTGCTTTAACTGAGTACAGGACCAGCTACATAATTTGCAAGGTCCAGGGCAAACTGAAAATGTGGGTCGACTGTTTAAAAATTATTAAAACATTCAAGACGGCAAGAGCACAGCATTAAATCAAGTGTGGCACCTTCTGAGCAAAGCACGGGCCATGTATGACTGCACCCATCATAGCCCATGAAGCTGATCCTGCTACTTACAGCATTAATTGAAGTATCAAGTGAGATGACATGAGAAAGTGTACAGTGCCAGGTGTGACATGCAGCACAGGCTCAGGGAATGTTATACTCGTTCCCCAAGTTCTGTCTGTCTTGGCCTCACACCACGTGGCCCTCCCACTAGGAGAGAGATTGGTAATGATGAAGACAGGTCATCCTGGATCTTGGGTAATGAACTGAGCCTGCATGCAGTGAGAACAGCCCTGGAACAGACACCAGGCCCAGCACAGGAGATTGCTATGGCATCAGGAGCAAGTCACTCCAGCATCTCAGTGGTCCCCAACTACAAGATGGCAGTGTAATCTATCTTCTCCATGTGCCTCACCAAGCTATTATTAAGACACACGGAGATCACGGCTGCAAGGACTTGGTAAAAATCACAAGATTATGTAAACCTAAAGGACTGCAGACTTTTTTTTTTTTTTTTTTTGGTAACTATTCAGCCCAGCAAGTCTGATTTGAAAGGTCGGCAGAGGAAGAGGAATGGGAGAAGCCAGTGCTCTCAATTTTGAGAATGATGGAACAGTGTAAAGTTAAACAAAAGTAGTCTGGCCTGAAAATGAAAGGTTTAATTATTTAAATCCCTGTGGGCCAGAGAATGGCTCAACTTGATCCGGATGAAACCAAAGTCTGCCTTCAGCCAAAACCAAAATGGGGAAACCCAAAACCACGAAGTACATTTGGCTTTTGTCCAAGGCGGCCCTCCAAACCCTTCTGCCCATGAGCATCCCACTACAGTGTCCTTTGGCTTCCCTGGGACCTTGTGGGTCACGTCTATGCAGTCAGTAACAATCAGCTCACCCAAACGGACAGTCTCAGAAAGGCACTCTCACTGCTCCATGCTGGGGCAGTCGCAGGCTTATGTAAACGTCCCAATGGGGAAAGCTGTGTCAATCCTCCTTGCTGAGACTGCTGTCATCTGCTTACCTTTTCTTCAGCCTTAGACCCTTTCAACCTCACAAATCTTCCCAAGAGAAAAACTCATTTGTGTGTGTGTATGTGTGTATACATACATACTATATATGTGTGTGGATATGTATGTATGTTTGAAAACCAAGACACAGACTAGTATTAATGCATATAACCAAAAAGTCTAGTAGCCAGAATATGTAAAGAACTCTTGCAAATCAAAAAGAAAAAGACAACTCAATAGAAAAATGGGCAAAAGATGTAATCGGGTAATTCAAATAAGAGGAATGGCAAATGGTCAAAAACTCTGAAAAAAATGTGTACCATCACCAGTAATGAAGTGTCACTTTACATACATCAGACTCACCAAACTTAAGGTTTTAAAATACCAGGCTGTTGGCAAGGATGAGGAGGGAGAGGAAGTCTCATGGACTACAAGTGGGGGTGCAAATTGGTAGGTCCACCTAGGAGACCAAACATCTAATAAAGTTCAAGGTGCACATACCTTACGGCCCAGTAATTTCACTTCCACCTATATACTCTAGAGAGATTCTTGAACAAACAGAAATGTTCACTGAAGCCAATATTTGTAAAATTAAAAAAAAAAAAATTAGAAATGGCCCAAATGTTAACCTACAGGAGAACAGATAACAGTATGTTATTGTTACAATGGAAACTCTATAGCAGGGGTTGACTAAGTTTTTCTGTAAAGGACCAGAGAGTAAATATTTTAAGTTTTGCTAGACAGTTGGTCTTCATCTCTGTTGTTACAACTCAACTCAGCCATTGTAAAGCAAAGCAGCTATAGACAATCTATAAACATGGCTGTGTTGCAATAAAACTTTATTTATAAAAGCAGGTGGTGGAACAAAATTCAGCCCATGGGCCGTAGTGTGTTAATACAGCAGTGAAAAATGAATGAACTGGTGACAAGATGGATAAATCTCACAAGTAGTGATGAGAAAAACAAGTCATAGAAAAATATGTTTACTGCTATGCAAAAGAATAAAAACTTGCACGGGAATAAACAACCCCAAGTTCAGGACAGTGGATGCCTCTGGGGTGAAGAGAGAAGGGTAAGATTAGAGAGAGGTACCCTGGAGACTTCTTTTTTTTTTTTTTTTTTTTTTTTTTTTTTTTTT
>NW_007730924.1:17249-20540 GCF_000696425.1 Galeopterus variegatus | reverse complement strand
CTCGGTGGGAGCGCAGCCGCGCTTCCCAAGCGGCGCACTAGCGCAGTGCGCCACCAGGCCGACCCTACCCTGGAGACTTCTAATTATACTTGGTAACATTTTATTATTTTAAAAATCTGAAGCAAATAAGGCAACATGGTAATATGGTTTTTTAAAACAGGGTGTTAGGAACACAGTCGTGGATTTTATTTTACTTTTACCTATGTTTGAAAGATTTCACTAAAATCTTTTCAGAATCTAGTCTGGCAGAAAGGTTTCAGTGCGTACTCACTTTCCTTGGCTTTCACACTCCCACCACAACATTCTCTCTGGATCACACACAACTGTTTCAGTCTCTTTCACACTCAGGTGCAGAGTTGCTCAGAAGGCACAGATGCACACTTAAAACCCAGCAGCAAGCCAGAAAAAAAGCCTCCCACCCATCAAAATATGCATAGCAATGCTCATGACTCAAAAGTGCCAAGAGCTTTGCTGTGGACTGATGGAATTGTGTCCCCGAAATTTCATATATTGGAAGCTTAATCCCCACTGTAAAAGTTGCGGGTGGGAAATCCTATTATGGTAATTGAAAGATGAGGCCTTGAAGAGGTGATTAGGTTGTAGGACCATAAGGTAGTGAATGGATTAAAAGTGGTGGTCACGGGCGTGGTTCTGAAGGCTTTAAAAAGAGAGTGAATGAGGAGCCTGCTCTCTGCTCTCTCTGCTCCAGCATCTTGCAAAGTGAGATCCCTGGGTCACTGTTGCCACCACCAGGTGGACTTTGGACTTCCCAGCCTCAGACACTGTAAGCAATAAATTTCATTTTTCTTTATAAATCACTCAGTTTCAGGTATTTTGTTATAAGCAACAGAAACAGACTAGTAGAAGCTTCCTCAAGGAAGGGCCCTCAGCCTTCCCTTCCCTCAGAGTCTATAGATTCTCCATTTATATAAATTCCAACAAGCTTTGTATTCTGGTTCCCAAGGACAAAGCAAATGGGAAGGGAGGTGGGTGCTGACTGCCACCCTGCTGACAAACTGGCAGCAAGAAATAAAACCTGACAACTCTGGGAAGGGACAGAGAAGATCTAAAAAACAACGTCAAGAATTCCAAATGCATAGCAGCCCACGATACTTTTAAAAGCGACTAGATAATTCTAAAAAGGAGCCAAAGGCAACCCTGTATTATAGCCCGGTCTAAAAATACAAAGTGTTCCTAAGAATGACCTGCACTGTCACCAAGAAAGGTAAATGCTGACGAAGCCAAGATGCGACACATTGCAGAGAGATTCCTGCCAACAGTGGCTTTCAAAGGTATTCATGTTCAGCTATTAGGCAGACTCACTTAACCAGAGTGGCAAATCTCTCAAAGACCCCAGATGGCTCCGGTTTCACGACATTCCCTCCAGGGTTTCTATAGCTATGTACTTGGCTCAGCCAGATTTCACAGCAAGTGTACATGGGATTATGGGTGGACCAACTCTGGAAGCCTCAGGTGTGCAGGGCTCAAGTCTTAGTGGTTTCTGGGGTCCCGTGGAGGCTAGCCCAGCACTCTGCAAAGAGCAAATGCTCAACAAATGGCTCATAAACTGCCCAGGAAACACTTCATACTTCAGGATGTTGTTTTGGAACATTTTAGCAATATCTAATGTGCTCCAAATGTTTGTTTTCTTTGTCCTTGCTAAGGCTTCCCAGTCACTGAACAAATGTATTTTACTCATTTAACAAGAGAGAGGAACATTGTATTTTACAGCATTTATTTTGCTAGGGGTGGAGAAAATTGTCCACAGGGTCAACTTCAAAAACTCAATTGCAGGTTCAAAAGCTCCGTGGTTATTGTGAACACAAGAAACACGGAGTCCTGAAGATCTATTTCCCAGCCCACAGTACTCAGCAAAGAGAACTTGTCTCTCTCTGCAAGAGGGAGGGAGACATGAGTTACAGGGGTAACCGCTTAGTGGTTAATTAAACTGGTGGCATTCACTTCAACCACATTTAAAGGAGAGGACCAAGGGAACACTGCGGTCACCCAAAAGCAACTGACCAGCTTCAAGACAGGAAATGAAGCAATCTATCTCCAGCAGGACTTAGGATATGTCCTCTTTAATTCATTTAAAGTCTGTGGAAGTTGGCCCAGCTCCCACCTCAAAGAGCTCTTGATGAAACATACTGGTGAGAAGCTCCTTGTCACCAGCCCCCACAATTCCCATCTGCTTCTCTGCCCTGCAGTGGCACCACTCACTTCCTAACCTTGCAGCCTCCCTAGGGATCTTGTCATCCCAGCCCCAATTTCCCTGGAAGCCAGGCAATGGGGGGGGCGGGGGTGTGCACTGAGACTTCCTCTTCTCCACGATGGAGGGCACCTAGCCCGAATAAAGCACAGACCGCTGAGCACATGCTCCCTGCAAATAATACGTCCCAGCAACAAGCACTGCTCCCTTGGCTGGGAAAATACTGGCTGTCGCAACCTTGGCTGGTCTGCAGCCAGCCCTGGGTTTTCACATTCCTTTCAGAGCCTCCTCGGCGGGGTCCCTCCCAGCACCAAGGCTACCAGGTCCCCGCCGCAGCAGCCCTGTGCCATCTGAGACAGAACAGGGCCCATGTGCAGCCACGCTCTGGAGCTGGAATGTCTCCCTCCTCTGCAGGAGGGGAAAGGGCTGCCACTCTGGGCAAACAGGCAAGAGGCAAAGATTCTCAGTCCTGCTCATCTTTTCCCCAGCTCCTAAGTCTTTTACCCAGCTCCTAAGGACTCCGAGGATTTCAATTCTCCAACCCTTCTTGGGGCCAAGGGCAGAACTGATTCGCTGCTAGAGGCAGTCAGTTTCCTCCTCCATTGTAAATGTTTCCTGGGCATGGCTACCTCCTGCCTGACATCAAGCCTGCCTTTCCCAGGAACAAGTCAAGTTTCATTCTTCAGCCACCACCTTTCTGAGGATGGCTCTCCAAACCCTCCCTCCAGCAATCAGCATCTTTCTTCTGGTGCCTCTGGATCCCTCTGCCTGAATGCCCCCCTCACCTCAGGCTCTGCATATCTGAAGCAGATGCACCCCCTCTGCTCCCTAACCTCTCCCTCTTCCTCCAGTCCCATGTCTACTGAAGGTGCCACCATGTCCCAGCTCCCCGGGTCCCAGCCATGTTGGGCCTTCTCCCTCTTCCACTCTGCACTTGCTCAGTATCAGCTGTTCCTCATCAAGTATAAAATACAACCCCAAATTCTTATTCACGATCTGCCCCAGCCTACAACTCTAAGCGTACATTTTGCACTAAAGGTTAGGAGTGAGGCTGTGAAGGGCTCAAATTTCCGCTATATGAC
>NW_007730924.1:7738-16272 GCF_000696425.1 Galeopterus variegatus | reverse complement strand
TTCTCTGCCCTGCAGTGGCACCACTCACTTCCTAACCTTGCAGCCTCCCTAGGGATCTTGTCATCCCAGCCCCAATTTCCCTGGAAGCCAGGCAATGGGGGGGGCGGGGGTGTGCACTGAGACTTCCTCTTCTCCACGATGGAGGGCACCTAGCCCGAATAAAGCACAGACCGCTGAGCACATGCTCCCTGCAAATAATACGTCCCAGCAACAAGCACTGCTCCCTTGGCTGGGAAAATACTGGCTGTCGCAACCTTGGCTGGTCTGCAGCCAGCCCTGGGTTTTCACATTCCTTTCAGAGCCCCCTCGGCGGGGTCCCTCCCAGCACCAAGGCTACCAGGTCCCGGTCGCAGCAGCCCTGTGCCATCTGAGACAGAACAGGGCCCATGTGCAGCCACGCTCTGGAGCTGGAATGTCTCCCTCCTCTGCAGGAGGGGAAAGGGCTGCCACTCTGGGCAAACAGGCAAGAGGCAAAGATTCTCAGTCCTGCTCATCTTTTCCCCAGCTCCTAAGGACTCCGAGGATTTCAATTCTCCAACCCTTCTTGGGGCCAAGGGCAGAACTGATTTGCTGCTAGAGGCAGTCAGTTTCCTCCTCCATTGTAAATGTTTCCTGGGCATGGCTACCTCCTGCCTGACACCAAGCCTGCCTTTCCCAGGAACAAGTCAAGTTTCATTCTTCAGCCACCACCTTTCTGAGGATGGCTCTCCAAACCCTCCCTCCAGCAATCAGCATCTTTCTTCTGGTGCCTCTGGACCCCTCTGCCTGAATGCCCCCCTCACCTCAGGCTCTGCATATCTGAAGCAGATGCACCCCCCTCTGCTTCCTAACCTCTCCCTCTTCCTCCAGTCCCATGTCTACTGAAGGTGCCACCATGTCCCAGCTCCCCGGGTCCCAGCCATGTTGGGCCTTCTCCCTCTTCTCACTCTGCACTTGCTCAGTATCAACTGTTCCTCATCAGGTATAAAATACAACCCCAAATTCTTATTCACGATCTGCCCCAGCCTACAACTCTAAGCGTACATTTTGCACTAAAGGTTAGGAGTGAGGCTGTGAAGTCCACCTGGGCTCAAATTTCCGCTATATGACATTGGAAAAATTATTGACCTTCTCTAAGCCTCAATTTCCTCATCTGTAAAATGCGGATAAAAACAGTGCCTATGGGGCCGGCCCGGTGGCACACTAAATGAGATAACTCATGCAAAGCATGGGTAGCATGTGGCGCATGATAGGTGCTCAATAAATGCTTACTATAAAATGGTTATTAGGCATACACATTAGTATAATGGTTAAAAGTTGGGACTCTGGACTTACGGGCGTGACACCGAGGGTTGCGATCCCATTACTGGTCAGTAAAAAAAAGACAAAAAGGAAGAAAAAAAAAAAACAGTGCCTATGTCATAAGATTTTGTGAATACTAAATGAGATAACTCACGCAAAGCATGAATAGCATGTGGTGCATGATAGGTGCTCAATAAATGCTTACTATAATAATGGTTATTAGGCATACACATTAGTATAATGGTTAAAAGTTGGGACTCTGGACTTATACTNTATAATAATGGTTATTAGGCATACACATTAGTATAATGGTTAAAAGTTGGGACTCTGGACTTATACTGCCTGCGTTGATATCCCAACTTTGCCACTTACTAAGTGTAAGTTATTTAATTTCTCTATGTATCTGTTTCCTCATGTGTAAAAAGGCAGTAATGATACTACCTACCTAAAATGAGATCATCCACATAAAGCATATAGAAATGGGCCGTACACACAGGAAGTGCTCAGTAATTGTCAGCCAAATGGTTCACATGGCCTGGACAGTTTGCATATCTCCTAGCCTCTGCCTGGGCCCTTAGCATGAAACACCCCATGGGACTGTACTGCCCATTTTTAAATGGCACCCATCCTCCTAGGCCCATCTCCTCCAACCCCCACTGATGAGCCCAGAGGGAAATGATCTCTCCCCTCATTGACTCCCATAGCACACCCAACTGTCAACTCCTCATTCCAATTATTTGATATGAGTATTTTCATCTCCCTTCCTTGAGTATAATTTCAAGGATGCCAGAGTCTCTCCACTCCCTGAAGCACCTTGCATGGTGTCTGGCATAGAGACTGTGGAAAGAGGATAAGAGTCTGAAAGAAGTTAGGAGCTGGGGTTAATGAACAACGTAAGGCCTAAATATACTCTCTGAATATATACCTGAAAACACAGGAGAAGACCCAGACAGCCATGTGCTAAGAACGTATCCTGACCGCCATGGGGGAGAGGGGACATCACTGGCTGCCCAAGTATGTCTGTCTCCCTTGTTTAACCCTTTGTTTGACTAGTTACTTGATTCATTCATTCCACAAACATGTATTGACTATTTCCTTTAAACAAAGTACTCTACTAAGCACCGGGGCTCAAATAAAATCCTGTGCCTGTTCTTAAAGGGCTTACATTCTAGTGGGGGTGACAGGCAAGTCAATATGCCATTAAGATAAGGCATGAGAAGTACTATTTATTTCACATGTATTTATTGCACTCTAAGGCTGAGCCTGACAGTATATGTGGCACTGGGAATACAGCTGTGAGCCACACAACAACACCATCTCATGGCTGTCACAATGTAGACAAGAAGCCACAGAGCAAACAAAAAAGTGGCGGTAAATGTCGAGGAGAAAAGTGGAGCAGGGGACAGAGACAGACTGGGAGCTGGGGAGGAGAGAAGTTATTTTTCATAGGGTTCTCAGGGGAGGCCTCTCCAATTAGGTGATGTTTGTTTGAGGAAGGCTTGGGGTGGTTGGGAATACACAAGAGGATGACCCAGCTCAGGCTTGGAAACTAGGAACGTTTCCTAAGGAAGCAGATCATACTGGAATCTTTAAGGAGACCTTGATGACGTAGGTCTGGAGCACTGGGAGGAAAAATTCTCCCACTGCAAATTCCCAGCTCCCCCGTCCATCCTATATGAGACATAGCTCCTTGATGGATTGGCTAAGAAGTCAACAGGAAATGCAGACTCTAATTTGGACTGACATGAACAGAGCTAAAGAAATATGCCAGCAACATGAGGCTCTGTGGACAAAAAAACACAGATATACTGGCTAAATGATTTAGCTGTTCTTAGGCAGACAGGAAGAATTTGTCACCAACGAAGAGACACAGCCTAGGACACAGTGGTTCTTCTGGGCACAACAGTGCTGAAAGCAGACACGGAAGATCCTCAGCTTGAATCAGTTTTCTATCGTGGTCACCCGGACACTGCCATCTCAGGTCTTGGCAGGCATCTCTGTTCTCACTGAATGAGCTGTGCTACCAGGACCCAAGGTTTTACCTCCATCCAAGAATGTCTGAGCAAAACGCTTGAAGCACAACCCAGATATCACGTAATTTCATCTTTATATACATCAGCACATATTTTAGAAATAAAATATATTTTAGAAAGATAAGAATTTTTTAAAAATAATTTAATATAATATCATTCTCACAGTTAAAAAATTAAAAACAATGCCTTAATATCATCAACTATCCAACCACAAATCAGTTTTTCCCAATTATCTCAATTTCTTTTTACGATTGGTTTGAGGCATGATTCAAACAAGGCTCCCACATTTCATTTGGTTGATTTGTCTCCTAGTCTCTTTCAATCTATAGTTTCCCACTTCCTTTTTTTTTTTTTTTTTTAATATAACTTATTTATGAATGAAACTGGGTGGTAAAGAATTTCCCACATTCTGTATCTGGCAGCTGTTAATGACCCCCTTGGGGGTCATTAACAATGTTCCACTGTCCCTGAATTTCCTATAAACTCATGATCAGATTTAGAGGCTCCATCAGATTCAGGTGGGATGTTTTTGGCAGAACCAACTCATAGTGATAACGTGTATTTCTGAAGACAGGTAACATCCAGTTGTCTTTTTTTGTGCTATTAAAACTGGCTTATGGGAGGTTCCCACCTTCCAGGTCAGATACAGTAATCATACCCCACCCTGGCTCTCAAAGTGAATGCAGCTTTAAAAACCTACATAGAATGCATGCAGCAGCTATTTTTAGATTCTGAAAATTAAATTGAAGCAGGCTGATTGAGGAAGAAGACCAAAACTGAAACTATCACTGAAATGGTGGTGAGTTTACCATTCCTCCCTCCACCTTGGAGCCCCAGGAAACTGGAAAGTAACAGAGACATCACAGAGAGAGAGAAGCTCAGGACAGAAACCCCAGAAAGTTGTTCATGAACTCTTAGGCTGATCCCCAAACTGTGCATGCATGAATCTGGTCCTAATCCACACATCAAAGACATTGAGAACTGAATTCACACACAGGCCACTGGGAGGTACACATGCAGGACAGACCCAAACAGCACTGCAGAAACTGAGAGTTACAGCAACCACAGCCCACAGAGGGCTTGTAGAAAGAAACTTGTGGCCTGATCCCACTGGGTCATTTTCCTACTAAAACAAAAATATAAGCATTCTCCATAGGAGACACATTATGTAATGTGTCACAGAGTGTCATACATAATAATCGAAATATCACCATATGAAGAACCAGGAAAATCTCAATTCCCATGGGTTAAGATAATCAACAGACACCAATGCCAAGATAACACAGATGTTGAAATTATGTGGCAAAGATTGTAAAGTAGCTGTTATATAAATACTCTAACAAGCGATCACAAACACTCTTGAAACAAATGGAAAAACAGAAAGTCTCAGCAAAGAAGCAGAAGTTAAAAAAACCAAAAGAAAATCTTAGAACTGAAATATACAGTAACTGAAATTAAAAAAAAAAAAAAAGACACTAGAAGACTTTGAAAGCAGACTGGGGAGGACAGAGGAAAGAGTAAGTGAAGTTGACAATAGATTAATAGAAATTGTTTGATCTGAACAATAAAGAGAAAAAAATTGATAAAAAATGAAGAGAGCCTCAGAGACTGGTGGGAAAATTTTTAAAAAGATCTAGCATGGCTGTCAATTGAATACCAGGAGGAAGGGAGAAAGAGTACACTACTTAAAAAATATCTGAAGAAACAATAGCTGAGAATGTACTAAATACGGCAAAAGACAAAAACCTACAAATTCAAATCGCTCAAAGAAACCAAAACAAGATAAACTCTAAGAAATCCACACCCAGACACACTATGATCTAACTGCTGGAAACTAAAGACAACAACAACAACAAAAAAAAAACTTCAAAGCAACTGGAGAAAAACGACGCATAATCTATGGAGAAACAACCTGAATGACTGAATTTCTCATCGGAAACCACAGAAGCCAGAGGAAGTGGCACATGTAACGTGCTTAGAGAAAAGAACTGTTAACCTGGAATTCCAGACAGTACAAATATCCTTCAGGAATGAAAGTAAAATAAAGACATCCTCAGATGAAGGAAAACTACGAGAATCTGTTGCCAGCAGACCTGCCTTAAAAGAATTGCTAAAGGAAGTTCTTTAAACAGAAGGGAAATGATACCAAAGGAGACCTGGAACATCAGGAAGGAGGAAACAGTGACCAAAATGGCAAATATCTGGGTAAATACAATCTTCTTCTCTGAAGTCCTTTAAAAGATATTTGAATACTTAAAGCAAAAATTAAAACATTGTCTTATGGGGTTTTTAAATGCATGTCGATGTAATTTATAAGACAACTCCACCACAAAGGTTTCTACATTTCACTTCAGGTGGTGCAATATTGATTAGAAGCTGCCTGTGAAAAGATTGACTGGTGGTTTCGGGAGTTTTCAGCCTGATCCATCCACTATAATACCCCCCTGCCCCCCATCAATTTCTCACCTAATGGTTGTAGCAGCCACTCGTGATCATTACCAGGCTCGTTCTTCATTAGGGCTAACAAAAGAGAGATACTCTAATTCTATCATTCTTCTATTAGCTTGTATTCTTCAATAAAGAAGAACATTCCTAGTCAGCTATTTGATTACTCTAAAGTACAATTCACATAGGAAAGGAAGGATAAATGTCTGATTCTTCCTTTTATTTACCAGTTTTCAAGATAGTGAGTTAAAACCACTATTTTTAAATGGTACATATATCAGAGGAAAATGCTGGCTTAAACCCGTTGACATAATTTGGAATGGATATAATTGACTCATTTAGCCAATTAAAGACCAATATCCAAACATTTAACTCATACAAGGTCTATAATTATAGCAGGAAGTACGTCGGATGATACGATCATTTCAAATTTACACACTATAGTTCATCATGCTTGCTTTTTATTACCACTGGATTACTTTCTAGTATGTATTTATGAATATACATTTTTGTATATAAAATTTCTCCTTTAAATTGTAAGATCCCCATGGACAGTAGAAAGCTGAGATCAAGCTGATACATACTTACTAAATGAAATATAAAAAAGTACGTCCTTGGAGATCCAAAGCCAAAGCAAAATCCTAGTAAATGTGGTCTTCCTTTTAATTACTCCTGTGCTGTTTTAAACCACTAATTTTTTTTAAATCAATTACTCTGTGCCAGCCACCATACTAAGCACTTTTCAGATATATTTCATTTAGTTCTCACAACAACCCTGGGAAGGAGTCTCCCAGTATCCCCAGTTTAGAGACAAGGAAACCACTTTGAGAGATGCTGTAGCATGCCCAGGCTTCACTGGGGCAGAACGCAAATCTAAGCCCAGGCTCTCTGGCTCCAGAGTCACTTCTCTCAGTCGAACACCTATCCTGTGAGTGACATGCATTCTCCCTGCTAAGGAGGGTTTCAGTCACTCTTCTGACCATACAATAATTTAGGGGCTAGGCCACATTTCTACCACGTGAGACTCATAAGATGAAATAAGGCAACAGAAGCAGGCACATGGGAGACTTACAAACCCACTGTGTCCCTGCTGGGAGGGCACAGCAGTGACTACTCCCTGGAAAAGCATGAATGACACAGGAGACCGTTGCCTTCCTCTTCAGAGACTTTACATAGAGCCAATGGGGCAGGGAAAATCAATCTACCAACAGTCACTGAAATCGTTAAAATGTATTTTAGAAAAAAATTAATAACATGAGAAAATGGTCACAATAAAGAGGACATCCCAATTAAGCATCAGAGGGGTGTGTGTGAGTGTGTGTGTGTGTGTGTGAGTGTGTGTGTGCACAGAGAGAAAGAAAAGGATCGGCACGAAATAGCCTCAACATTAATAGTGTTTCATTCTAATTTATGGGATTATGGGCAGTTTTGTTTTCCTCTTTATACTTTTTTTTATATTTTGCAAGTTCTTGACAATAATCAGAAGAAAGAAAGTGATTAAAATATGTAAAATGAGGCAGGATGGGATGAATGGGTGGAGCACAGAGGTTTTTAGGGCAGTAAAACTACTCTGAGTGATATTATAATGGGGATACGTGTCATTATACATTTGCCCAAACCCACAGCATTTGCAGCACCAAGAGTGAACCCTGATGCAAACCACAGAATTTGGTTGATAATAACGTTATCAATATAGGTTCATCAACTGTAACAAAGGTACCACGCTGGTCGTGGATGACAATGAGGAGGCTGTGCATGTGTAGGGAGCAGGGGGTATAAGGAAAATCTCTATACCTTCCTCTCAATTTTGCTGTGAACCTAAAATTGCTCTAAAAATTTTGTCTTTAAAAAAGTACATAAGCACAGAAAATAAATGTGCAAATTTGTTCAGAGCTGATGATGGTCTCAAAGGCTCAAGAAGTCTAAACATTCAGGGCAAAAGGAAAGAAGAAGAATAAGTGACAGAGTGAACAGCGGCAGGTACAAGGTGACTTGCTCAGAGAGCTGGGACAGTATCAAGGGCAGGAAGAGACGCTTGAAGGTCACGGAGGCAACTGTGTGGGAAGCCACTGTGGCCACAGGGTTGCTGGAAAGGAAGGGGCTGTGTGTATCCAGGCAAGGGAGTGGTTAAGTCCAACAGAAGGACTGCGAAGAGGCAAAGTGGGGAACAGTGAACATGAGGGTGCGTGTGAGTATGTGCACGCACACTGCTACCGTGGAATATCATAGAGCAGGTAAAACACATCAGGGTGGTCACAGTCAAAAAGGACTTTAACTTTATCTATACTACTGGACTTTTTTTTTCAAGAAAACATTCTTTTATAACATATATAATTAACCTATAAACACTTTTTTTAAAAAAGAACTCAAAGTCAGAAGGAAAGTAAGCAAGCACATAAACACAAGGTGTTGAGTAGGCTCAATCACAAGAGCATTGGAAAGAACCTAGAGATGTGCTCAGCTGTGTACGAGCTGTGTGACTCTGGAGGAGTAATTTACCTCTCTAACATAAAATTCCTTATCTGTTCATTGGGGATAACACACATGCATTTGCAAAGCTAAATCAAAACTGAAAATAAAGTATGCCTTAAGCCCAGTGCACTTGGTAGAGTCCCCCATACATGGTAGCCAAGCACACAAGAAAGAGTGGTACAGAACAGACTCTGGGTAATAGCAGAGAATGCCTGAGCTTCTGGGTGTAAGAAACACACAGATGACAGTGGCCAATATATGGACGAGCGTGGCTGGTTGGAAAGAACAAAGGATCGCAGCATC
>NW_007730924.1:0-6810 GCF_000696425.1 Galeopterus variegatus | reverse complement strand
TAGTGGTGAGAGTGGGCACATAGTGGTGAGAGTGGGCATCTAGTTCCTGTTCTAAAAGGAAAAGCTGAAAGCTTTCCCCGTTCAGGATGATATTGCCAGTCGGTTTATCATTTATGGACTTAATTATGTTAAGGTACTTTCCATCTATTCCTAACTTGCAGAGAGTCTTGATCATGAACGAGTGTTACTTGCTTTTTTAGAATCTATAGAGATGATCATATAGTCCTTGTGTTTGATTTTATTGATATGGTGTATCATATTTATTGACTTGCATATGTTGAACTAACCTTATATCCCTGGGATGAATCCCACTTGATCGTGGTGTATAATTTTGTGTATGTGTTGCTATATTCTATTAGCTAGTACTTTATTGAGGTTTTCTGCATCTATATTCATCAAGGACATCGGCCTGTAGTTTTCTTTTTTAGTTGTACCTTTACCTGGTTTTGGTATCAGGGTGATGTTTGCTCCATAGAATTTGGTAGAATTGTAGAGTTTGGTAGAATTCTGCTGTGAATCCATCTGGTCCTGGGATATTCTTTGTTGTGAACCTTCTGATAATAGCTTCAATCACTTTTATTGTTATTGGTCTGTTCAGACTTTCTGTATCTTTCTGGCACAGTTTTGGTAGCTTGTGCGTATCCAGAAATTTATCCATTTCCTCAATATTTTCAAATCTGTTGGCATATAGTTGTTTATAGTAGTCTCTAATGATTCCTTGTATTTCAGAGATATCAGTTGTAATATCACCTTTTCATTTCTAATTTTGTTATTTGGGTCTTCTCTCTTCTTGTTCTAGTTAGCCATGCTAATGGTTTGTCAATTTTGTCTATCTTTTAAAAAACCACCTTTTGATTCATTGATCTTTTGTATCATTTTTTGGGTTTCAATTTCATTAAGTTCTGCTCTGATCTTAATGATTTCTTTCCATCTGCTAACTTTGGGTTTGGATTGTTCTTGTTTTTCTAGTTCTTTAAGGCAAAGTATTAGGTTGTTCACTTGCCATCTTTCCATTCTTTTGAAGTAAGCATTTAATAATGATAAATTTCTCCCTTAGTACTGCTTTTACAGTATCCCATGGGTTTGGGGATGATGTAGCACTGTTTTCATTAGTTTCAATAAGTTTTTTGATTTCCTGCTTGATTTTGTCTTGGACCCATATGTTGTTAAGTAGAATGTTGTTAAATTTCCATGTGTTTATATAATTTCCAGAATTTCATTTCTTATGTATTTCTAATTTTAATCCTTTGTGGTCTGAAAAAATACATGGCATAATGCCAATAACATGAGAAAATGGTCACAATAAAGAGGACATCCCAATTAAGCATCAGAGGGGTGTGTGTGTGTGTGAGAGTGTGTGTGTGCACAGAGAGAAAGAAAAGGATCGGCACGAAATAGGCTCAACATTAATAGTGTTTCATTCTAATTTATGGGATTATGGGCAGTTTTGTTTTCCTCTTTATACTTTTTTTATATTTTGCAAGTTCTTGACAATAATCAGAAGAAAGAAAGTGATTAAAATATGTAAAATGAGGCAGGATGGGATGAATGGGTGGAGCACAGAGGTTTTTAGGGCAGTAAAACTACTCTGAGTGATATTATAATGGGGATACGTGTCATTATACATTTGTCCAAACCACAGCATGTGCAGCACCAAGAGTGAACCCTGATGCAAACCACAGAATTTGGTTGATAATAACGTTATCAATATAGGTTCATCAACTGTAACAAAGGTACCACGCTGGTCGTGGATGACAATGAGGAGGCTGTGCATGTGTAGGGAGCAGGGGGTATAAGGAAAATCTCTATACCTTCCTCTCAATTTTGCTGTGAACCTAAAATTGCTCTAAAAATTTTGTCTTTAAAAAAGTACATAAGCACAGAAAATAAATGTGCAAATTTGTTCAGAGCTGATGATGGTCTCAAAGGCTCAAGAAGTCTAAACATTCAGGGCAAAAGGAAAGAAGAAGAATAAGTGACAGAGTGAACAGCGGCAGGTACAAGGTGACTTGCTCAGAGAGCTGGGACAGTATCAAGGGCAGGAAGAGACGCTTGAAGGTCACGGAGGCAACTGTGTGGGAAGCCACTGTGGCCACAGGGTTGCTGGAAAGGAAGGGGCTGTGTGTATCCAGGCAAGGGAGTGGTTAAGTCCAACAGAAGGACTGCGAAGAGGCAAAGTGGGGAACAGTGAACATGAGGGTGCGTGTGAGTATGTGCACGCACACTGCTACCGTGGAATATCATAGAGCAGGTAAAACACATCAGGGTGGTCACAGTCAAAAAGGACTTTAACTTTATCTATACTACTGGACTTTTTTTTTCAAGAAAACATTCTTTTATAACATATATAATTAACCTATAAACACTTTTTTTAAAAAAGAACTCAAAGTCAGAAGGAAAGTAAGCAAGCACATAAACACAAGGTGTTGAGTAGGCTCAATCACAAGAGCATTGGAAAGAACCTAGAGATGTGCTCAGCTGTGTACGAGCTGTGTGACTCTGGAGGAGTAATTTACCTCTCTAACATAAAATTCCTTATCTGTTCATTGGGGATAACACACATGCATTTGCAAAGCTAAATCAAAACTGAAAATAAAGTATGCCTTAAGCCCAGTGCACTTGGTAGAGTCCCCCATACATGGTAGCCAAGCACACAAGAAAGAGTGGTACAGAACAGACTCTGGGTAATAGCAGAGAATGCCTGAGCTACTGGGTGTAAGAAACACACAGATGACAGTGGCCAATATATGGACGAGCGTGGCTGGTTGGAAAGGATCGCAGCATTCAAGCACACAAGAAAGAGTGGTACAGAACAGACTCTGGGTAATAGCAGAGAATGCCTGAGCTTCTGGGTGTAAGAAACACACAGATGACAGTGGCCAATATATGGACGAGCGTGGCTGGTTGGAAAGAACAAAGGATCGCAGCATCCGAGTCCTCGGCACTTACTGCAGTTCTCTTCATCACTGCCGTCGGGACAGTCCTCAAACCCATTACACCGGAAGCGACCAATGATGCAGTGGATGCCGCTGGCACAGGGGAAGAATGTCGGGCCACATTTCGATTTAGCCTTGGCTGCGGGAGGCAAAAGACAAACAGCGAGACATCAGGAGGGGACATTCATCTCACCACATGCTCATCCCACTAACTCTGAAGGTGCATGTGAGTCCTTTTAGATTGACCCTGCAGTCCCCAAAGGTTTCTTACTATCACCTCCCACCTCAACTACCCAGCCAGACTGGACACCACATGTAGCATCCTCTAGGAAGGGAGCAGCTAATCCTGCTGCTTCCAAAGTCCCCAAGAGGCCAAACACAGCCCCTGTACCACAGCAAGTGCTCAATCAAAATGTGCTGGACAAAGGAATGAATAGGTGAATGGAGAGTAGAGGGATGATGAAGGGAGCTTGATTCTTAAGGTGCTGAAGAGTCAACCAACCGAAATTAATTCCCTGAATGTCAAAGTAATTGTAGTTGACATTTAGTGGGCACTCACTATCCCAGGCAGTGTGCCAAGTGGTTGGCACGGATTAGCTCGTTTAATCCACCCAGCAGCCACCCTGTGATGGCATGCAGAAAAGAGTTAACATAACAGGCCTGAGACTGCTGTCCTTACAAAGGTCTGCTTGCAAGGTTGGTTGGTTGCTTGGCTGGAGTCTGGGAACTTGGATTTCGGGAAGGTTCCCACCACCCTAACTGATAAGAGTGATTCACTGTGCCTAAACTGTTTACGCAAACGGTACAGTTTGTACTGAACACATGCTTTCCTTTAGGGAATCTGGAATTTTGGCACATGCTACGCAGAGGCCTACATGATCAGCCCCTGAAAACTATGGGCACTGATCTCTAATGAGCTTCCCTGGTAGACAACATCTTACAATAACTCATTGCTAAAGGAATTAAGTGAATCCTTTGTGACTCCAGTGGGAAAGGACTCTTGGAAGCCTGAACCTGGCTTCCTCTGGATTTCACTCCATTCATCTTCTACCTTCATTGTTTTGGTTTATAACCTTTTGCTGTAATAAATCATAGCCGTGACTACAACCATATGCTGAGTTCTGTGAATCCTCCTGGTGAATCACTGAACCTGGGGGTGGTCTTGGGGACCCCTGACACAGATGGGTATGGTGCTTATCACCACTTCATAGATGCACTTTGAGAGGTGAAGTGACTTGCCCAAGGTCACATCACTAGACAATCTAGTGCTGGGTGAGACCCCAGGCAAGTGGACTCCGAAACCATGATCACAACCAACTCAAGAGCACAGCCACTCTGCCAAAGGTTGTCACTTCTTGCAACAGAAGCCAGACTCCTGCTCCAAAGAAATTCTTTTTCCACTCCTGCTGTACAAACAGTTTTAACAGAAACTGCTGTAACTCGGGCTTGATTGAGTATCCTGCTAAACCAAACAGCTCTGTGGGGTAATGTACTTTACAGTTAATGGTGCTGGCTGCTCTGGCTTGCGATTAGGAGGTATAAGACGGGATCTATTGCTACATCCTAGGTAGCAGGCCCTACCTGGCATCTTTCTCATCTCCTGTCTCAGAGGTAGGACCCATGATCCCCCAAGAAGGAAGGGTCATTTCTTTGGGACAAACAGGCAGTAAATTACCTCCATGTACCTGCCATCTGTAACATGCCAACATTGGCAGCAGGTGATTCACAATCAACAGGGTTTTAAGGCCTGGTTCTTTGGGACAAACAGGCAGTAAATTACCTCCATGTACCTGCCATCTGTAACATGCCAACACTGGCAGCAGGTGATTCACAATCAACAGGGTTTTAAGGCCTGGGACGTGCCCAGGTTTTAAAAACCCACTGGGCCTTATTCCACCCTGGAACTTCTGTAATGGTGCTGGTGTGCTTTTCTCAAAGCACAAACTTGGGAGAGTCTTGGGTTCAAATTCTGGCTCTATTTTTAAGGCCTTGGACAAGTTTCTAAATATTGCTAAACCTCAGTTTTTTCATCAGCAAACTGGAAATAACACCTGAGATAATGTACACAAAACGTTTAGTATGGAGCATGGCACACAGTAGGTGCTCGATTAATGGTAATGCTTATGCTATGTTATCATCATCATTACTAGGTTTATAGAATTTTAAAACAGATCCTTGGACTGCTAGAAATTTTTTTCTTATTACAAAAGTTTAAAAAGCTCATTAGGGAAGATTTCTATGAACTGACATAAAGTGATTTCCAGGATATAATGTTAACTAAAAAAAAAGCAAAGTATAAAAGATCATCTGTAGTACTTTGCCCTCTGTAAAGGAAAAGGGGATGTAAGAAAATATACATGTTTTGACTTATCTATGCAAAAGAAATACAGGAAGGATAAACCAGAAACTAAAGAGATTGGTTAACTATGGAGGCAGGAGTGAGGGGAACAGAAAGATGGGGAACTGGGAACAGAACTGGCAAATAACAAGGATGAGAACAGTGTACACTCTCTGAGTATATCTAATTGTACCGATATATTCAATATATCTATCCCTCCCAACATATATTTATATAGATATACTCAGAAGTGTTTATCTTAGAACCATAACAATATTTCACACCCCCCCAAAATAAACAATTAAAATCAGTAACATGCAGAGGGAGCTAAAAACGGAATATAAGCAGTAACAAGTGAGCAAACTGTACTAGCAATGAATAATACCGCCACACAGAAGGAGGTGGGGAGGAAAAGAACCAGCCTAAGTAACTCTAAAAAACACTGATTTGACTGGATTCTGTAAGGCTAAAGAAAAAAAAACAGAACTGTATACAGATACTGTACTATAGTTATATTTATTTCTTACAGGGATATGGTTTAGCAATTCTGAAACTACCTTTTGTGTGTACTAGGACTGAATAAATAAGTAAATATATTTTATATAAGAACAAGATTCCCCACTGTCAGAGAAAAATGTTACAAATAAGGAAAGTGGGAAGACTAAAATGAACACTGGGGCTTTGGAATGCAATTGAAGGCATCAGTATAAACTCAAGGTTTTAAAAAATTAGATAGACAGATAGGTATAGATGATAAAATAAATATTGATTTGTGTGCATGCATAGGTTAGTACACTTAAACATTACCCAGTTCTGTCTGTTGAGAAGCACTAGAAACACTGACACCCCAACAGCAATAAGCACATTTAGCAACCAGATCTTGGTTTCTAAACACCACTATCCAGTAAAGGAAACTAGGCTCTTTGGAGAAGTGGTTGATTCCGGGTATTGCCAAAAAGTAAAGAAGTGCTCAGAGTATCAGGGGGGATGTCCAAAGGACACAGGACTTATCCTGAATGAGCTCCTAATGGCCAAAGCAAGAATAATTTGAGCAACAAATAAACAATAGTATTGAGTTGTAACCCAAAGAATAAAATGAATATCTCTGAGGCCACGGCCACGATGATACCAAAAATTGTTGAATAAATCAGTAAATGGTGGAAAAGGGAAAGTTTTTCCTTACAGAAGAAATCCTATTAATAAATGTAGAAGGCATGTGAGAAATAGTCACCATTAGGCAAACACCATAGTACTGTTACAGGCAAGATCCACTCACCAATGGATGCTAACATTAGAGGATGAGAGCTTGAGGAGAAACGGGATATTGTGTCATCTCAAAGTATCTCCCCCAATATATTTATTAATTACAAAGAGAAAAATAGTAACTCAGCAGTGGAAAAACTTTCCCTTTTCCACCATTTACTGATTTATTCAACAATTTTTGGTATCATCGTGGCCTCAGAGATATTCATTTTATTCTTTGGGTTACAACTCAATACTGTTGTTTATTTTGTTGCTCAAATTATTCTTGCTTTG
>NW_007730923.1:176737-177424 GCF_000696425.1 Galeopterus variegatus | reverse complement strand
GCCCCACCTTCCCTGCCACTTTGCTGAGCATGACTGTCTTCCCAAATGCCACAGCCACCCTGGAGTGTGAGGTAGTGGGACAGGAATGAGACATGGAGCAGGTGGGGGGACCCGGGCATGGCGGCGGTGCAGAAAGAACCCCTGTCCAGCCAGAAGGCAATGGGGCCATATCCCTAAAGTACTGAAAGGAAAAGAAAGCACTGTTGATGTCAGACGCGATTATTAGGTTGTTGGTCAAACCATGAGGGAGAACCACCTTTCCGCTACCGAGCTAAGTCTGCAACATGGTGCGTTCAGTGAAAGACAAGGAAGAGGGACAGACAGATGGGACACTCAAGCAGCAGGACTTTACCGCATGCAGAAGAGTTCGTGGGCGTCCTCACGAGTGGGAACACACCACAAATTCTTATAAGGATTCACAGGTTGTTCTGGGATGGGGGTGTTTCTCCGTCCCACTAAGGGGAGGAATGTTCGGCCCTGGGGAGGATCTAGGGTAAATAAGGCCTAACAGGTTGATGTGAAGGTGCATCAGCTTCCGATCCTGCCTCCCGAGTTTCTGAAGTTTGTGGTCACGTGCAGTGGGGTCACTTTCCCCTTCACTCTGCCCTTCTTGGTCTAGTCTGCACTTTTGTTCTTCCTTATGTGCAGGTGCTGTGTTTATTGCAGTTTTAAGTTTCTGTTCAAAAC
>NW_007730923.1:172897-175717 GCF_000696425.1 Galeopterus variegatus | reverse complement strand
CACTGAGGGTTGCGGTCCGTTGCCGGACACGAAAAAAAACAAAAAGGAAAAAAAAAAAAAAAAGCAAGACCCCATTATATGTGCCTATGAAAAACTATTTTAGTTGATTTCTAGATGTTAAAACCATCTGGCATTTCTGGAATAAATCCTATATTGTCATAGTGTATAATCCTTTTTATATTTTTATAGATTATGCTTTCTAGTATTTTGTTAAGGATTTTTACATTTATTTTTATAAAAGATGTTGGTCTTTAGTTTTCTTTCCTTGTGATGTATTTGTCTGGTTTTAGTATTACGGTCATACTGATCTCGGAGAATGACTGAGGAAGGTTCCCTCCCCTTCTAATTTTTGGAAGAATTTGTAAAAAANTTTTCGTGACCGGTAATGGGATCGCAACCCTCGGTGTCGCGCCCATACCGCGACCGGCAACAGGATCGCAACCATCGGTGTCGCTCCCACACCGCGCTCAACCAGTGAGTGGACCGGTCTCTATATGGGATCCGAACCCTCAGCGGGAGCGCCACCGCACTCCCAAGTGCCGCACTCTACCGAGTGCACCACTGGGCCAGCCCAACATTGATCGAATTTTCCAGTGTAACACTTTAATTTCTTTAATAATTCTTAAGCTATATTTTTACTTATTTTCTTAATGATTGATCTATAGCTTACAATATACATCTTAACTTATAACTTACTTCAGATTTTTATTAACTCAATTCCAGTGAAGTACAGAAACTTTATTTCTATGTAGCTCTATCTCTTTTTCCCTCCTCCCACACTCCTTTTTAAACAGGTTTATTGAGATATAATTGATATACAAAAAATGCACATGTTTGGTGTATGTAATTGGATGAAGTTTGGACATATATATACACCCGTGATACCATCACCACAGTCAAGGTAATAAACATATCCATCATGTCCAGAAGTTTTCTGTGTCCTTTTGTGGGGTTTTGTTTGTTTTTTGGTTTTGTATGTGTATGTGGGTGCTAAGAACATTTAACACAAGCTATTCTCTATTTTTTAAGTGCAAAATACCATATTGTTAACTATATGGCACTATGGTGTACAATGGATCTCTAGAACTTCCTTCCTCCCCTCTTAGGTGCTATTATTTTTATGCATATTATGTCTATATATGTTACAAACCCAACAATGCATTATTAAAATTATTACCTTATATAATTTTATGTCTCTATTAAAAACTGAGAGAAAAAAAGGAGAGACAGTGTATATGTATAGTTGGTTCTATCAACCTTGGTGAATAACCTTTTTGTTTACCATTTTTGTTTCTCTCATTTGTTCCTGTGTGTTCCAGTTACCATCTGGTGTCATATCCTCACTTCAGCACAGCTTTGTTCTCACAGCCTCTTTGTGCCATTATTATGAAATATATTTCTATCTGTCATAGGCCCATCAATACAATTATGTTCATGAGTTTTTGCAATTGTTTTTAAAATCAGTTAAGAGAAGAAATAACTGTCTCTTTCTCTGATCTCACAGTCAAGCTCTGACTGGTCTGCTCCGCCAGAATGACACCCAGCTGTTAGCCTCCACTAGTTGCTGCCTGAGTCCTCTTCTGTTGTTTTTGGCAATACACTGGGACAAAAATTGCTCTGTGGTGTGATTCAGTTAANAAAAAAAAAAAAAAAAAAAAAAAAGTTTGTATTTCGTTTTTCCACTGTAATTCCTCCCCCCCACCCCCCGCTCCACTCTAATTCTTATTAGCTCCTTTCTTCAGCTTGCTTTGGGTTTTTCCAGTTTCTAAAATGGAAGATTAGGTTATTAGTTTGAGAACTTTTTTCTTTTTTTAATATAGGTTTTTACAGCTATAAATTTCCCTCTATGCTTTAGCTGCATCCCATAAGTTTTTATAAGTTGTGGTTTTGTTTTCTTTTATCTCAAAGTATTTTCCAGTTTCTTTCATGATTTCTCCTTTGACCCGTTGGTTGTTTCAGAGCATTGTTTTATTACCACGTATTTGTGAATTTTCCAGATTATCTTCTGCTTTCATTTCTAATTTAATTCAATTGTGACCAGAGAATACATATTGTATGATTTTAATCCTTTTAAATTCATTGAGACTTTTTTATGGCCTAGCATATTGTCTATCCTGTGCATTTGAGAAAAAATATGTATTTTGCTGCTTTGGGGTAGAAAGTTCTATAGAACTTGGGTCTAGTTGTCTTGTACTGTTGTTCAAGTTTATTTCCATGTTGTTCTTCCACCTAGTTGTTCTGGCCATTATTGAAAATGGGACATTGAAGTCCCAACTATTATTGTTGAATTGTCTGTCTCTCCCTTCATTTTGGTCAGTTTTTGCTTTATGTATTTTGGTGCCTTATTATTAGGTGTATATATGTTTATAACTTATTTTGTCCTGACAAGTTGACCAATTTATTTTCATAAAATGCTCCTTTTTATCTGTTTTAAGATTTTTTTTTTAAGTCTATTTTGTCTGATATTAGTATAGTCACTTCAGCTCTGTTTTGGTTGTTGCTTGCATGGTATATTTTTTCCTTCCTTTTACTTTGAATCTATTTGTATCTATGAATTTATAGAGTGTCTCCTGTAGAGAGCATATAGTTGGATGATGTTCCTTGTCTGCATTCTGATTGGATAATTTAATTCATTCAGATTTAATGTTATTATTGACAATGATTGGATTTATGTCTGCCATTTTGCTTTTTGTTGTCTGTATGTCTCATGTCCCTTTTGCTACTTTTTCTCCTTTACTGTCCTAGATTGCATTGATTGAATTTTCTTTTTTTTTTTTCCTTTTTGTCTTTTTTCGTGACCGGTAATGGGATCGCAACCCT
>NW_007730923.1:162147-171339 GCF_000696425.1 Galeopterus variegatus | reverse complement strand
TCTTCTGTTGTTTTTGGCAATACACTGGGACAAAAATTGCTCTGTGGTGTGATTCAGTTAAGTTAAATTTCAGGCTGTCACTCTTCTGTTGTTTTTGGCAATACACTGGGACAAAAATTGCTCTGTGGTGTGATTCAGTTAAATTAAAGTCAGGCTGTTGCCAAGTTCGAAGCTCGCTTTGACCCTAGGAGGGCCCTTCTTAGCTGTCTCTTTCCCCGTTTCTTCCTGGTAACTTCTAGCTGGTCTCTGTTTCACTTCCTCTTAATTGCTGACCATCTCTGGCTCCATCATTTTTGGCAATGCTCTTAGATACACACTTGTGTAAGCTTTGCTCCAAATAAAGTCCATCTTCTTAAACCTGCACCACTGCACTGCAGTTGGGAGCAGGGTCCATGGCCTGCTTCTCCCTGTGTGACATCTGCTCTATAAGCAGGTGTTGTGTGGGGGTGGTACTCCCTGGTTATCTTGGTCTGCCTGTCCAGGCATGAGATCTACATCCTATGAGCAAAATGGGACAGAGGTGATGGGGATATGGTATTTTCAGCCCACTACACCTGGACTAGAGCTTCTGCCCTGAGAGTGGGGGCCAAGTGAGGGGAAGAAAGCCCCGTTTTTTTCTCAGCCACTTCTGCCTAGAATAGTGCTTTGACCACACAGAGTCATGGATAAAGAGAGATGCTGTTGTCCTGCTCCTCACAGAGTGGAGCCATAGCCCTAGGCCCGGAACTGTGAGAAAAATGAGCCCCGTCTCCTTGGCCTCAGACTTCTGAAGTACAGCTCCTGTTACACGGAGCGGAGTGGGGAGGATGGAAGTAGGTCACAGCTCAAATGCCACAAACTCAGTGTTAAACAAGCTTTACTACACATTTCTCCATTTGCTGTATGGTCTTAGTAAAAGTTCTGGAAACTATAAATGGTTGTTGTTGTTTTAAAGTGTTTTTCAGCAATTAAATAGTAGTTTCCCTGGTGAGGGGAAGGGTGCAGAGAGGCCTGAAGTTTTACTTAAATGAGCTGAAGGAAAGGGAGCATTTCAGGAAGGGGGAAAATCAAAGAAGTGAGAAAGCACAGGTACCCGGGAGATAACAAGTAGGTCTACTTGGCTACTTGATGGGTAGCGTAGGGCCAGGTTTCACAGGACCGTGAATGTTAAGCTAATAGATTCAGTCTCTGGGGAACCACGGGAAGGTCTGAACAAGAGAATAACATGATGGAAACTGTATTTTAAAAACATTAACCTCCACCTTATGCTGCATTCATTTTGTACAAAAATTATCAGGTTTTTTGTTTTTAATAGTTTATTTTATAAGTATTTCCCCAGAATATTTTGAAGAATTGAAAAGGATTGAAATGCATTAAATTAATTCACTTCAGACATTCCAAGATTTTGAAACCCAGTGCTCTTTTTGAGTCCAATACTCGCATGGCTTATAATAAAAAATTTAAAGCCTACTGCAAACTCATAGTATACTACATTTTAGTTCAATAATTTTTACATTTTAGTTCAAACTTTAGGAATGTATAACCTAAGACTTGAATTATGTGCTTGCTTAGTTTTCATATGCTTTCCAGATGGTTCAAAACTAAGAAGTCTAATTTACTTGACATCTTCAAGTTCATTCATATCTTTAGCTATAAGATTATAGCTAGACTTTCTTACTTTCCCTAACAAATATTAGGTTGAAGCTGTTGGATAAAATTTATAGGAGGCCATTGGTTTGGACTAAGCTCCTGCACTAGGCCCAATGGACTAAACCAAAATGAAGCCACTCTAGCTGAGGTTCCAGGTGACCAAGCCAAAAGAAACTAAGCTGTTTATCTGACCTTCCAAGAAATCAGGAGAGAGAGAGGTAATAGTCCAATTCCCATACAGGTCAGTTTTAGCCAGTATGGTAAGGAAGTCCCCTCTGCTTTAATCTGTACAAAGAAAGTAACTTTGAAATGATCGATCCACTTTTCATTCTCTTTTTCTGCTTTCCTGAGCCCTTTTCTGTTTATAGGGCTAATCTCCTCTGCTCGACTCATTGGAACACTCTTTTTATTTTATGTAATAAGGCATTGCCCAATTCCAGAATCACAAATAAAAGCTAATTAGATCTCTAATCTAAGTTTGTTGTAATTTTATCTTCTGATGAACCAAAGGAAACTGCTGCTCTTCACTGTTTTGATCTACAAAAATGGCAATTTTGTATAGTTCAGCTGAATGTACTGTATATTTTGGTAGTATACATTTACAGTTCTATTTTCATTTAAAAGTGTTCAGCAGAGAATAGACTACACGTAAGAGACTGGGGCAGAGGGAGAAGGTTACTAAGACAAATAATAGTAATCCTTATCCTCATATACCTTAAAATCTAGAAGGTTCTCAAACCTGCAGGAGTGCAAGATCCATTGGGATTTTTTTTTTTTAACTGATGCAAATGTCAGGATCTCAGCCTGCAGAGATTCTAATTGTTGTTGTTGTTGTTTGGCAGCTGGCTGGTAAGGGGTCTGAACCTTGGACCTTGTTGTTATCGGCACCATGATCTAACCAAGTGAGCCTAACAGTCAGCCTACAGACTTCTAATTTTTACCAAACACCTAAGGTAGGAATTCTCAGACTACCTTTTCCCACACACTGACCTAGGGAGAGAAGCATACTAGTGACTGCTTCATGTTGGAGGTAACACAGGCAGAAGTCAAGGAGGGCCATTTTCTCCCCAAAGCTCTCAGGAGTTCACAGAGCATTTAGAAGCTATTATCTATTCAAGGTTCTCCCAGAAACAATCAGGGAGGGATGACCTTTGGAGAAAAGTGTTAGACAGAAAAAAGAATCAGCTTTAGACTGTTTATAAGACTTCTTTTGGCCCATGAGTCTCCGACTCATTTTTTTTTACTCATGTTTTTTTCAAAAGTATTTCAGAAATACATCATTAATCTAAGTAGCTCAGCTTGGTAAAAGTATTCCAAGTGACCAAACTTCTATTTTCTAAATTAAAAAGTTCAGATAATTACTTCTAATTCATTATAGTACAAAGCACCTGCTTCTTCTGAGGCTAGGTCTGGATCTTTTACAACTCAAGTTGTCTTTTTTTCTAGCGTCCTTTGTCTTCTTGGTGTCCTGCACCTTTACTCCATAACAAATCATTACCTGCACATAACAAACCATTACCAGCTATATCCTGGGCACAACAAAAGCAATCCACTACATGCCCCAAACTGGTACTCCTGTCTCACATACAACTTCCTTTCTAGTAACTCAGTTGAGAAGTTGACAATAATCCTCTTATTCCACTGTGACAGTAGGACCTGAGGCATGCTTTTAGTGAAGTCAGACGTCTTTGAATAAGACTTAGTAGAGGACTTGAAACAGAGGAATTAACAAATTATTATTCTTAGTAAGTTTAGGAGACTAACACTGCTACTTTTCAAAGTGTGACTATAGATTAAAAATCAATAAAAAGAATATCACAGGATTTTATTTCTACAAATATAACACACTAGAAGTACTGGAAAGCTTTTGAAGACAAAATTCTTAAAAATGGGATTAAAAATACAAAAAATCTATTCAATATATGGCTGAGCTGGCAGGAAAGAAAGGAAAATCCTCAAAGACAAAAAAAAAAAAAAAAAAAAAAAAAAAAAAAAAGGAAAAGAAAGAAAAATCAAAACACAAAACATAGAGACCCCAAATACAGATAGGTAAGCAAGCTAACTCAGATAGATAATCAAATAATGAAGGCATCATTTCTCTTGAGATGGCATCTGTTGATCCCTGGTCCTAGAATGAGAGGAGATAAATCCTATAGACTTCTTATTCCCTCACACACACATAAAGGCAGAACTTGGGTTTGTAGGTGGAATTGATCCTGTCTCAGTGACACAGAAAATTCCAAGGGGAAATTTTCCATTAAAATACACAGAGTAGGGCCGGCCCAGTGGCGCACTGCTACAGTGCGCCGCTTGGGAAGCGCGGTGGCGCTCCTGCTGAGGGTTCGGATCCCACATACAGACTGGCCGCTCACTGGCTGAGCGAGGTGCGGGAGCAACACCGAGGGTTGCGATCCTGTTGCCGGTCCCGGTCCGGTACGAGCGTGACACTGTGGGTTGCAATCCGTTGCCGGTCACGAAAAAAGACAAAAAGAAAAAAACAAACAAACAAACAAACAAAAATACACAGAGTACACAGGGTTGGCTCTCCCCACGGACCCCGCCCCTCAGTACTTGAGAAAAGCAAAGGCATAAATTTCCTGGATGTGCCCCGTTGAATTCCAGTCCACAAAAAATTCTCACAGATAAAATTCTAAGTATTTCTTAAATCACAGGCACACAAGGAAATAAGCCAGCATAAGTAAGAATCAAAAGAAACAGTAAACCACAGAATAACTCTTGCAAAGTTTTACTTATAAGAATATTTATAAGATACAATGAAACACAAAATTAGTAGAAGAAAATAAATAATAAAGATCAGAGCAGAAATAAAAAAGAATTGAGGATAAAAAATACAAAAAATCAACAAAACAAAATGTTGTTGTTGTTGTTTTTAAAGATAAACAAAATCAACAAACCTTTAGCTAGACGACCCAAGAAAGAAGAGAAAAGACTCAAATAAATAAAATCAGAAATGAAAAAGGAGACATTAGAACTACTACTGCAGAAATATGAAGGATCATTAGACGCTATTATGAACAACTATATGCCAACAAATTGGAAAACCTAGAGGAAATGAATAAATTCCAGGACACAAATAATCTACCAAGATTAGACCAAGAAGAACTAGGAAACCTGAACAGTCCAATTACAAGTAACAAGACAATTAGTAGTAAAACATCTTCCATCAAAGAAAATCCCAGGACATGGTAGCTTTACTGCTGAATTCTACCAAACTTTAAAGGAGAATTAATACCAATTCATCTCAAACTCTTCCAGAAAATTAAAGAGGATGGAATTTTTCCAAACTCATTTTAAGAGGCCAGCAATACTCTGATACCAAAACCTGGCAAGGACACAACAAAAAAAGGAAACTATAGACAAATATCCCTGATAAACATAGATGCAAAAATCCTCAACAAAACATTAGCAAACCAAATCCAGCAGCACATTAAAAAGATGTTTCGCCATGATCAAGTGGGATTTATCTCTGGGATCACAGAAGAGTCAACATACGCAAATCAATAAATGTGATACATCATCAACAGAATGAAGGTCAAAAACCATATGATAATTTTTAACAGATACAGAAAGAGCATTTGATAAAATTCAACATCCCTTCATGATAAAAACCCTCAACAAATTTTAGGTATAGAAGAAATGTACCTCAATCTAATAAATGCTACATATGACAATGCCACAGCTAATATACTAAATGGGGAAAAGCTGAAGGCTTTTTCTCTAAGAACTGGAGCAGGACAAAGATGCCCACTTTCACCACTCTTATTCAGCATAGTACTGGAAGTCCTAGCCAGAGCAATTAGGCAAGAGAAAGATATAAAGAATATCCAAATTGGGAAGGAGGAAGTCAAATTGTCCCTATTTGCAGATGACATGATTCTATATGTAGAAAACCCTAAAAACTCCATCAAAAAAGTTTTAAAACTTATTTTAAAAATTCAGTAAAGTTGCANCTGAAAAAGAAATCAAGAAAACAATTCCATTTACAGGAGCTACAAAAGCAAAAACAAAAAACAAACAAAAAAAAAAACCTAGGAATAAATTTACCAAGGAAATGAAAGATCTTTACAGAAAACAAACAAACAAAAAACAAAACAAAAAACCCTATAAAAACTGATGAAAGAAAGTGAAGAGGACATAAAGAAATGGAAAGACATCCCATGTTCATGGACTGGAAGAATTAATATTGTGAAAATGACCATACTACCCAAAGTGATCTATAGATTCAATGCAATCCCTATCAAAATAGCAATGATGTTCTCCAAAGAAATAGAAAGAAAAACAAACAAACAAAAAACCTAAAACTCGTAGGAAACTACAAAAGACCTGAACAGCCAAAGCAATACTGAGCAAAAGGAACAAAACTGGAGGCATCACATTGCCCGATTTTAAAATCTACTACAAGGGCCGGCCTGTGGCTCACTCGGTAGAGTGCGGTGCTGATAACACCAAGGCCACGGGTTCGGATCCCATATAGGGATGGCCGGTTCGCTCACTGGCTGAGCGTGGTGCTGACAACACCAAGTCGAGGGTTAAGATCCCCTTACCGGTCATCTTTAAAAAAAAAAATCTACTACAAAGCTATAGTAACCAAAATAGCACAGTACTGGCATAAAAACAGACATACAGAATAGAGAACTCAGAAATAAAGCCATGCATTCACAGCTAACTAATTTTTGACAAAGGTACCAAAAATATTCATTGGGGAAAGGATAGTCTCTTCAATAAATGGTGCTAGGAAAACTGGATATCCACATACAGAAGAATTAATTAGACCCCTATCTCCCAGTATATTCAAAAATCAACTCAAAGTGGATTAAACACTTAAACGTAAGACCCATAACTATAAAGGAACTAGAAGAAAACATAGGGGAAACATTTTAGAATATTGGGCTGGGCAAAGAATTGAGGAGAGACCTCAAAAACACAGGCAACAAAAGCAAAAAGAGACAAGTGAGATAATAACAAATTAAAAAGCTTCTGCACAGCAAAGGAAACGATCAACAGAGTGAAGAGACAACCTGCAGAGTGGGAGCAAATATTTTCAAACTATTAATCCAACAAGGAATTAACATCCAGAATATACAAGGAACTCAAACAATTCAACAGCAAACAAAACAAAACAAAACAAAAAAACCCCAATCTGATTAATAAATGGGCAAACGACCTGAATAGATATTTCTCAAAAGAAGACATACAAATGGCCAAGTACATGAAAAAATATTCATAATCATCACGAATATCAGGGAAATGCAAATAAAATAAAAACCACAATGAGACATCATTTCATTCCAGTTAGAATGTCTATCATCAAAAAGACAGAAAATAATTAATGCTGACAAGGAAGCAGAATAGGAGAACACTTTCACACTGTTGGTGGGAGTATAAATTAGTACAGCTATTATGGAAAAGAGTCTGGACATCCCTCAAAAAACTAAAAATAGAACCACCATATAATCCAGGAATCTCACTACTGGGTATATGTTCAAAGGAAATAAAATCAGAGAGATATTTGTATTCCTGTTTTCAAAAAAATTTATAAACAACAGAAATTTATTACTCACAGTTCTGGAAGCTGAGAAGTCTAAGATCAAGGAACCAGCATATCTGATGTCTGGTGAGGGCCTGTTCCTCATAGATGGTGCTTTCTATGTGTCCTTACATGGTGGTGGGGGTGAATAAGCTTCCTCGAGCCTCTCTTATAAGGGCACTAATCCTATTTATGAGAACAGAGTCATCATGACCTGTTCACCTTCTAAACATCTCACCTCTTAATACTATTATATTGGGGATCAGGTTTCTTTTTCTTTTTCTTTTTCAATTGAAACATAGTTGATTGTACATGTCTGTGGGATATAGAGCTGTGTATCAATACCTCTGGGCAATATGTGATGCTCAAATCAGTATAATTAGTATTTCAATATTATACAATGTAATTGGTTTTTATGGCCTTTTATCAATTCCTCCCTTATCTCCCCACCCCCTTTCCTACCTCTGGTAATCTTAGTTCTGTTCTCTCCTTTTGAAAGTTCAATGTACTATTGTGATTGCTGTTTCATTCACTCTTTCTTTCTTTCTTTCTTTCAGCTCCCACTTATGAGTGAGAATATGTGGTATTTCTGTTTCTGTGCCTGGCTTATTTCACTTAAGTTAATTTTCTCTAAGTGCATCCATGTGGCTGCAAATGGCAGGACTTTTTTTTTTATGGCAGAGTAATATTCATTGTGTAAATATACCACATTTTCCTTTTCCAGTCATCTGTCGATGAACATGTAGGTTGGTTCCAACACTTAGCTATTGTAAATAGAGCTGTGATAAACATGGGGATGCAGGTATCCTTTTGACATGATGATTTCCACTCCTTTGGGTACATATCCAGTAGTGGGATTGTTGCATTGTATGGCAGTTCTATCTGTAGTTGTTTGAGATACCTCCATACCATTTTCCATAATGGATGCACCAATTTACAGTTCCACTAACAGTGTAGGAGGGGTCCCCTTTTGCCACATTCTTTTTTTTTTTTCCTTTTTGTCTTTTTTCGTGACCGGTAACAGGATTGCAACCCTCAGTGTCGCACCCATACCGTGACTGGCAATGGGATCGCAACCCTCGGTGTCGCGCCCGCACCGCGTTCAACCAGTGAGTGGACCAGTCTCTATATGGGATCCGAACCCTCGGTGGGAGCTCCAAGTGCCACACTCTACCGAGTGCGCCACCGGGCCGGCCCCTTTTGCCACATTCTCACTGAGCATTTGTTATTCTCTGCCATTTTGATTATGGCCAGTCTAACTGGGGTGAGATGATAGCTCAATATGGTTTTGATTTGCATTTGCCTGATGCTTAGCGATGTTGAGCACTCTTTCATGTGTCTGTTGGTCATTTGTGTGTCTTCTTTTGAGAAATGTTTGTTCAGCTCCTTTGCCTATTTTTTAACTGAGTTATTTGGGTTGTTTTACTGTTAAATTATTTGAGTTCCTTGTATATTCTGGATCTTAATCCCTTGTTGGATGCATACTTTGCAAATATTTTTGCCCACTCTGTAGGTTGTCTTTTTGCTCTGGTAATTATTACTTTTGCTGTGTAGAAGCTTTTTAGTTTGATATAATCCCATGTATTTATTTTTCCTTTTGTTGCCTGTTCTTTTGTGCAATAACATGTTTATTGCAGCACTATTCACAATAGCCAGGATCAATCTGCATCCATCAACAGATGAATGGGTAAAGAAAATGTGGTATACACACAACGTAATACTATTCAGCCATAAGGATGAAATCCTGTAATTCCCAGCAACATGAATGAGCTTAGAGGACATTATTGTAAGTGAAATAAGGCAGGAACAGAGAAGGAAATACCATGCATTTTCATTAATGTGTGGAAGCTAAGAAAGTTGATTGCATAGAAGAAGAAAAGTGATTACCAGAGGCTGGGAAGAGTAGGGGTGAGGGAGGATCACAAATTGACCATTGGTTAATAGATACAAAAGTACAGCTACATAGGAGGAAAAGATCTAGTTTCCTATAGCACAGTAGGGTGATTATAATTAAA
>NW_007730923.1:159773-160725 GCF_000696425.1 Galeopterus variegatus | reverse complement strand
GAAAAAAAAAAAAAAAAAAAGAACTTCTAGTGGGCCAGCCCAGTGGCATACTGCTACTGTGCGCTGCTTGGGAGCGCAGTGGCGCTCCCACCGAGGGTTTGGATCCCACATACAGACCGGCCATTCACTGGCTGAGCGAGGTGCGAGCGCAACACCGAGGGTTGTGATCCGTTGCCGGTCACGAAAAATGACAAAAAGGAAAAAAAAAAGAAAACTTCTAGAAAAGAAAAACATAATAAAACTTAAAACTCAGTGGATGGTTTAGACTGGAATTAGACATAATGAAATAATGACCTGAAAAATTGTTTAGAGTGTAGCACAGAGAGACAAAGAGACAGAAAATACAAAATAGATATCAAGAGACATGGAAGATAGAGAGAGAAGGTTTAAAATACATCTAATTCATATTCCAGAAGGAAAGGATAAAAAGAAGACAGTTGATGCAATATTTGAAGAAACAATGGCTTAGAATTTTCTAGAATTTATGGAAGACATCAGATTCAGGACTTGCTATAAATACCAAGCAGGATAATTAAAAAGAAATCCACACCACAATGAAAATGCAGAACACCAAAGGAAAAAAATCTCAAAAGCAAGCAGGGAGAACAGATGGATTACAAAGAAAGAAATGACATTTAGACTGAATGTAAACTTATCTGTAGTAGCAATGGAAGTCGGAAGATGGTGGAATATTATCTTCAAAGTGCTTAAAGAAAGCTATAGTCACCTAGAATTGTGAGACCAGTAAAACTATCTTTCAAAAACAGGAGGAAATAAAGATATTTTCAACAAAGAGGTAACAAAGCCAGAGCTCACTAATGACCCTCACTGTAATAACTTCTAAGGATGATTAAAGGACTCAAGATGGCAACGGGTCTGGAGCGGCCGTGGCAGGAGACAGCGCGACCCTGAGAAGTGTACGCTGTGATACCAGAGTACTATTTGCATTTCC
>NW_007730923.1:157372-158291 GCF_000696425.1 Galeopterus variegatus | reverse complement strand
AGAATAGCCCTGCCATGCTCATTTAGAGCCTAATTATCTGGGATGAAATGGATGTTAGGATCAACCACAATAGTCACTTCAAGGACCCTACTTAGATACGGTTTGGAAACTCAAACTCCAAATCACTACCCAAGTCAGAAGTGGTCGTACTTTATAACTCTTTATACCTCTAGCAATAGATGGGGGTGTTTGACTGAGGGAATAATCTAGTACATAAATACAATGTATGGAGACCATATTTATGCATAAAATGGAGATGTGGTAAAAGCAAGACGGTAAAGAAGACTGAACAACTCAGACCTGGAGTCATGGGGGCTGGCGGGGGGACTGTGAAGCCTGCAGTTACACTTTCTGAACACTGCCTTTCTGTATGAAGAGACATTTTAAATGCAAGGAACTAAAAGACAGGATTATGGTAGTTCTCAAGCTAAACATTAAATCAAATTACTTAAGGAACTCTAGTCTTAAAGTCATATTTATATAACAATGGCCAAATTGAACTGGACCAAAAAGTTTGGGCTGTTTTATTTACTGTGGCTTATGTGTACATCTGAAACACTCATTTGGAAATTCCAGTTCTATTTTGCAAGGCATTAAGAGAGCTTTTAACAAATTTAATCAAGTGAAGTTTGGGTCTGAGATTAAAATTGATCATCATCATAAGGTTTGGGCTTGATATAAGATATTAAAGAGAAAGTCAACTTATTAAACAGAATAAAAGATGTGGTCATATTGGATGCCTAAAAAATAAACAATCAAAAAACATGGAAGGGCATATTTTCTCCTTGTTCTAAATTGGCTGCTACAAAAGAAACAATCAACAGAGTGAAACAACAACCTACAGAGTGGTAGAAAATTTTTGCTAACTATGCATCTGACAAGGGATTAATATCCATGATATACAAGGAACTCAAGCAAT
>NW_007730923.1:154774-155575 GCF_000696425.1 Galeopterus variegatus | reverse complement strand
ACACTGAGGGTTGCGATCCGTTGCCGGTCACGAAAAAAGACAGAAAAGGAAAAAAAAAAAAGAATCCGGATATCTGAGAATGGCATTTATCTGAAACTAGTTAGTTGAGCTTGTTGCTAATGAAGAAATCCAGAAAGTCACTGGCCACTTTTAATATCCAAAGTTACTAAGCCACACAATTTTGAGAAATAAAGATACATAAAAACTATGGACTGCTTTTAAAGAAAAGTGAACGATGGGTTACTTTTAAATTATACAAAAATAGACAGGCAGGAGCCATGCCATGGGAACCCCAGCCCAGGCCAGTCCACGCCACCCAGAGAGATCCTAGAGCCACTGGGCCCACAGGACCCCAAGTTACCCACCCCAGAACAGGCAGGAACCACACTGTGGGCCCCCCAGCCCAGGCCAGTTCCCACAGCCCAGAGAGGCACAAGCCACAGGTCCACAGGTTCCAAGGCCCCTGCACTGAATTGGCAGTCCCTGCAGGATCATAGCCAGACACTAGAGTTGAACAAGTGAACTGTGAAGTCCCTTGCCGCAATGACTAAACACCAAAGGAAAGATACCAGAAATATGAAAAATCAAGAAAGTATGATACCACCAAAGGATAATAATAACTCTCAAGCTCTAGATCCTATACAACAGGAAGTCCTTGAAATGGCTGACAAGGAATTTAATGCAACGATTCTAAGGAAACTAAATGAGATACAAGAAAATTCAGTTAGACAACACAACAGAATGAGAAAAAGTATACAGGACCTGAAAGAAGAAATGTACAAAGAAATCAATGCCCTGAAA
>NW_007730923.1:151163-153259 GCF_000696425.1 Galeopterus variegatus | reverse complement strand
CACAGACTGACTGACTGGATTTAAAAGGTGGACCCAACTATATGCTGCCTTCAAGAGACTCCCCTCACCTGTAAAGACACACATAGAGTAAGAGTGAAAGGATGGAGAAAGATATACCATGTAAATAGAAATAAAAAATGAGCTGGAGTAGCTATTATTATATCAGATAAAATAGACTTTAAACCAAAACCCATAAGAAGAGATAAAGAAGACCACTATATGATGATAAAAGGATCTATCCATCAAGAAGACATAACAATCATACGCAACTAATGTTGGAGCAGCCAGATTTATAAAGCAAACACTATTAGACCTAAAGAATGAGATAGACACTAAAACTGGAATAGCAGGGGACCTGAACACCCCACTCTCAATATTGGACAGATCATCTAGGCAAAAATTAACAGAGAAACACAAGATCTAAATAATAATTTAGACCAACTGGACTTGGCAGATATCTACAGAACATTCCATCCAACAACCTCAGAATATTCATTCTTCTCATTAGTACATGAAACATTCTCCAGGATAGACCACATTTTAGATCACAAATCAAGTCAACAAATTCAAAAAAATTGGTATTATTCCATATATTTTTTCAGACCACAATGGATTAAAATTAGAAATCAACAACAAATGGAACTCTGGAAACTAAACAAATACATGGAAATCAAACAACATTCTACTTAATGACATCTGGGTCCAAGAAGAAATTAAACAGGAAATCAAAAAGTATATTGAAATTAAAGAAAACAATGACACATCATACCAAAACCTGTGGGATACTGCAAAAGCAGTACTAAGGGGAAAATTTATCACATTAAATGCTTACTTCAGAAGAATGGAAAAATGGAAAGTAAACAACCTAACACTTCACCTTAAAGAAATAGAAAAACAAGAACAATCTAAACCCAAAGTTAGCAGATGGTAAGAAATAATTAAGATCAGAGCAGAACTTAATGAAATAGAAACCCCAAAACTGATACAAAAGATCAATGAAACAAAAAGTTGATTTTTTGAAAAGATAAATAAAATTGACAAACCATTAGCAAGGCTAACTAAAAAAAGAAGAGAGAAGACCCAAATAACAATAATTAGAAATGAAAAAGGTGGGCTGGCCCAGTGGCGCACTGCTACAGTGCGCCGCTTGGGAGCGCGGCGGCACTCCCGCTGAGGGTTCGGATCCCACATACAGACTGGCCGCTCACTGGCTGAGCGAGGTGCGGGTGCAACACCGAGGGTTGCGATCCCGTTGCCGGTCCCGTTCTGGTATGGGCGCGACACTGAGGGTTGCGATCCGTTGCCGGTCATGAAAAAAGACAAAAAAGGAAAAAAGAAAAAAAAAGAAATGAAAAAGGTGATATTACAACTGATACCTCAGAAATACAAGGAATCACAAGCAACTACTATAAACAACTATACACCAACAAATTTGAAAATCTGGAGGAAATAGATAAATTTCTGGACACACAAACTACCAAAACTGAGCCAAGAAGATATACAAAATCTAAACAGACCAATAACAATAATAGAGATTGAAGACATTATCAGAAGGCTCCCAAAAAAGAAAAGCCCAGGACTGGATGGGTTCACTGCAGAATTCTACCAAACCTTCAAAGAGGAGTTGATACCAATTCTCTACAAACTATTTCAAAAGATAAAAACAAAGGCCATTCTCCCAAACTCATTCTGTAATGCAAACATCACCCTGATTCCAAAACCAGACAAACATACAAGAAAAGAAACCCGCAGGCCAATATCCTTGATGAATATAGATGCAAAAATCCTCAGTAAAATACTAGCTAACTGAATACAGCAACACATACGCAAAATTATACATCGTGATCAAGTGGGATTCATCCCAGGGATGCAAGTTTGGTTCAAAATTTGCAAATCGATAAATGTGATACACCACATCAATAAAATCAAACACAAGGACCACATGTTCATTTCTATAGACACTGAAAAAGTATTTGACAAAATTCAACATTCATTCATGATAAGGACTCTCACAAGTTAGGTATAGATGGAAAACAATAATTAAAGCCATATATGATAAACCCACTGCCAATATCATCCTGAATGGGGAAAAGCTG
>NW_007730923.1:149054-150105 GCF_000696425.1 Galeopterus variegatus | reverse complement strand
AGAAAAAGAAATCAAGAAAGCTAGCCCATTTACAATAGCCACCAAAAAAATGAAATACTTAAGAATACAATTTATCAAGGATGTGAAAAATCTCTACAATGAGAACTGCAAACCACTGTTGAGAGAAATTTAAGAGGGCACAAGAAGGTGGAAAGATATCCCATGATCTTGGATTGGAAGAATTAACATTGTGAAAATGTCCACATTACCCAAAGTGATCTACAGATTCAATGCAACAATTCCCATCAAAATTCCAATGACATTTATCTCTGAAATGGAAAAAACTATCCTAACATTTATATGTAATAACAAAAAACCACAGGCAAAATTGCCAAGCAATTCTGAGCAAAAAAAATTAAAGCTGGAGGAATAACACTACCTGACTTTAAACTATACTACAAAGATATAATAAGCAAAACAGCATGGTACTGGCAGAATACAGACACACAGATCAATAGAATAGAGAATCCAGAAATCAACCCACACACTTACTGCCATCTGATTGTTGACAAAGGCACCAAGCCTATTCACTGGGGTAGGGACAGCCTCTTCAGCAAATGGTGCTGGGAAAACTGGATATTCATATGCAGGAGAGTGAAACTAGACCCATACCTCTCACCACATACCAAAATCAACTCAAAATGGATTAAAGAATTAAATATACATGCTGAAACAATAAAACTCCTTAAAGAAAACATAGAGGAAACACTCCAGGAAGTAGGATCGGGTACAGACTTCATGAATAATTACCCCCAAAGCACAGGCAACCAAAGGAAAAATAAACAAATGGCATTAATATCAAACTAAAAAGCTTCTGCACAGCAAAAGAAACAATTAACAGAGTTAAAAGACAACCAACAGAGTGGGAGAAAATATTTGCAAAATATCCATCTGACAAAGGATTAATATCCAGAATATACAAGGAACTCAAACAACTTTACAAGAAGAAAACAAGCAACCCAATGAAAAAATGGGCAAAAGAGCTAAGTAGGCATTTCTCTAAGGAAGATATACAAATGGCCAACAGACATATGAAAAAATGCTCAACATC
>NW_007730923.1:142393-147994 GCF_000696425.1 Galeopterus variegatus | reverse complement strand
TACAATAGCCAAGAGTTGGAACCAGCCCAAACGTCCATCATCAGATGAGTGGATAAGGAAAATGAGGTATATCCACACAATGGAATACTACTCTGGTATAAAAAGAATGAAATACTGCCATTTGCAGCAACATGGATGGACTTAGAAAAAAAATTATGTTAAGTGAAATAAGTCAGGCACAGAAAGAGAAATACCACATGTTCTCACTTATTTGTGGGAGCTAAAAATCAATCAGTCAATCAACATACAAACAAATGGTGGAGGTGGGGGGAAGACACAACAATCACAACAATTCCTTGAACTTGTTAAGACAAGTGAACAGATATGATGTTGATGGTTGGGAGCCAGGAGAGGGTTGGGGGAAAGAGGAAGTGGTAAAGGGTAAATGTATACTACTTTGTATATAGATAAATTAAAATTAAAAATAAATAAATAAAAATTTCACAAAAAATAGATGTGGCTGGTTAGCTCAGTTGGTTGGAGTGTGGAGCTGATAACACTAAGGTCCGGGGTTCAATACCTGTACCATCAGTGCCAAACAAACAAACAAAATACCAAAATAAATAGTGCAAATACTTTAGTGCTTTTTTCTGCTAGTGATGGTAAATGGTACTTTTCTACAGTATAACAGTTTTGAAGTGTTATGTGTGAGAAATGCCCTCACCTGTCCAATGCCAAAGGATGGATAGGGAGACACGAGCTACGGCAAAGCGAGACTTTAACAGCAGTCTTGCGAGATCGGGGGTCTGTTGGGCAGGCACATTGGAAATGGTTGCATCAAGCAATTTACTCCCCAGTGCAGAAGACACTCCCCCAGTTCCTCATTGGCTGAGTACTATGGATTGTACAGTCTTCCCAAACATTGCCTAAGTTTCATTATTTCCTTATAAGGTATTTATTTTTCACTTCCTGCTAACGGTAAGGGATGGACTCAAGACAAGCCCGAGAAAAAGGCCCGCCAGAATCCTGAGGAGGAAGAAGAAACAGGAAGTAAAAAGAACAAGGTGACCAGCCACCATCTTGGGAAGTCACCCTCGGGAAATTGTACTTTCCGGGGTTATCCCATGACAGGTTAGTCAAGCAAACCTTGTTAAGCTGTTCTTGAAAATGAATCACTTAAGCTATTTTCCCACATTATGCATATGTAAAAAAAGATAACAAATTTCTACATATGATGCCACTTTCCAGCAAACTTAAGAATTTATGATATCTCCATGGGACTTTACTGAAAACTTCACAGAAGAAAAGAATATAGGAAATCCAAGTTTTTGAAGGTAATGGGTTATATAGCTGAGAAAAGAAAACTAAGTCACAGTCTTCTTTCCAGCTACTTAAAAAAATCAGATGATAAAAAAGAAAAGGAACAAAACTGAAGATGATTGAAAATATCGATCTGATATTTGTAAGCCACTCATGCTGAGACAGGCAGATAGAGGACAGCAGCGCGTGTAGAACCAGCTCCTCCAGGCCTTGCCTCCCACAGGCTCGTGAGAGAAGTGCATGGTAGTGGGGAGAAAAGATTGACTGTCTAAGCCTGTTGCTGTAGGCAAGGGCTGCAGCCCAGCATAGTAGGGCTGTCAAAGACAAACATAGGTGCTAAAGTGGTACGGTCAGATTACAGGAAATGTACAGGGAAGTGAGTTTAGAATGACTTGTGACGGATTTGGACTTGAACAGTGCCATTGTGCACACAATGAGCACAAAAGAGCCGCCAGCCTCCTCTTCCACTCCAGCGCCGGCCCCTCCCCGCTTCCCTTTGCGAGAAGCCTCCTGACTTAAACAGAAGCTTCTTTTGCTTCATCAGGGAAGCAGTTCTCCACCCCAATGCACATTAGCCTAATGACCCTCCTTGATGGGATCAGCCAGCCCTTGGTGCACTATATAAGCTCTACGACCCCCACACCTGGTGCTGTCCCCCATTTTCAGGGCAGCCCCAGGTGTTCCCCACTTTGAGCGCAGCCCGGCAGATTCTTTTCCTTAAATAAAGCTTGAACAGTACTTTCAATTTGAACTTATCCTCAATCTGGACGGAGGTGACTGGAGGTTTTAAAGAGAAAATGAGGAAATAGGGGTGTGGGTGAGCAGGGGTGGAAAATCACAAAAAGCAGCAAGGTGAGGCTTGGTCCACGTGAAACCATCTGGGTTTGCTACCAGCACTTATCAAAGTTGGGTTTCCCCCTCCCACAAGAATTGGGAGACAGGGCCCTACCTTCAGGTGTTGGCTGGGAAAAAAAATCGTTTTGGTAGCCTTGAGCTTTTAAGGGAGATGGGGGGGAAGGGAGGGTCATCCTAGGGATGCGACCTTGAGCTGTTAGAAACTGTTAGTGTGGCCAATAATTGAGAGATGAGCTGGTGTAAGGAAAGGTGGCCTTTAATCAGGAAGCCAGCAGCCTGGGAAATAGTGGACTCATGTCTCAAAGACCATCTCCACCTCTCCCAGGTTTGCCAAAGGGTTTTATAGGGGTCTGTGATGAAAAGCTGATGCATGGTGACCAAGCAGGGACATGCAGACATGCTTGAGTGTTTCAGATGATCGTCACGGAACTTCCTGGATGGGAGTTGACCAGCGTCATACTTTGTTCTCCAGGGGCTCAGTTCCTGTTATTCTCAAATAAGATCAGGTTAGTAAGCTAGTAGAGAATGGCCATCCGGGTTAATAATTGTTCTCTAATTATTTGCATACAATGTGAGAGCAAGAGTCATTGTGTTCTGGCAATTAGCTGCAGGCTAAGTGGTTTGGGTTACAGGACAGAACAAGCTTTTAAATTAAAATGTTTAAATAGAAGATTTAACAAGTATAATCACTTCTGTTCAGGCTGTTACATTTTTTTCAAGTCTTTATAGGCCAAAGTGGAGGTTCAGTTGAGAAAGGGCTCAGAGGAGCCTGGTCAGACTTTGGTTAAGAAGAGAATCTTTGTCTGGACCAAGCAAGTCACGGCCAGGAGCAGAGGGCTGGCAGACTGGCCTGCGAGGTCCTGGCCCAGGGGCCAGCTGGATGGTGTTGCCAGAACATCTCATTGTTCAAGAGAAACCAAAACTCCTACTTTTTATGTGATCTCTCCTGATTTTAAATTTTGACCCATTAAAAAACATTTCAAATAGCTGGTAGCTCCACAAAATATATCTGCTGGCCAGATTCAGACCAGGACCCTTAGTTTTCTAACTCTGCTCGGGGAGCAAAACCAGAGAGGATTGCTGTCTTACTGCGGAAAACGTGCGGTCAGATATTTTGCTGAGCAAGGCTGCATTGCTCAGTTGCTCTACACAGCAAAGCAAGATGACCATTTGATTTCTGTGGAATTTTCCTCTCACCCCTCCAAAAAAGATAGAAGAAAGTTCTCGGGAGTGAGTGTAAAAGCACATTTCAGCAATACAGCTGATAGCTCTGCCACTAAGGAGGAGATGGTAGGGAACCCACAGTGACTAGATGGCGGAGGCGTGCACAGTCGTGCTGCGGTGACCCTCCATCACGCACCTGCACTGAAAGTCTGTTTCACAGAAGCAGGAGGAGAATAAAAGCCAGAGTTGCCCCACTGGAAGGTTTAATAAGTTCTGAAAGAAACACCACAGTGTTATTAGGAATAATGAATACCAGAATGCAAATGTGCACGAACAAGGAAAACGGTGGTTTTAGCTAATGCATTTTACTTCAGAGAGTGACACGTGATCAATGACCTGTTTTGTTTTTGGTTTTGGCAGCTGATCAGTACAGGGATCAAACCCTGGACCTTGGCCTTCTCACACCAAGCTCTAAACAACTGAGATAACCAGCCAGCCTCGATCGGTGACTACAAAGGAGGCATATTTTTTACCGGGTTAGGAAAAAACAAGTTTCATGCTTCCAAACACTGCAAATATCAAGCTTTCCCTGCCACCTACTGGCTGTCGGTTGCGATTTAAACAAAATTCTGAATCTCCAGTCTCTCCTCGTTGCTCAATTGTGTTCCCAAATGGTTGTATCAGTTTGCGCTCTGACTGGCGACGCTCCGTATCCTTATTTCCACATGATACTGTCAGACTTACGAGTTTTTGCAGTTCTGGTGGGGGTGCAATGATGTCTCTTTGTGGCTTTATGTCCTTGACGGACTTTTGCATGAGATCCACAAATGAACTTGAATAGAACCTTTGCTATTAAGGGTTTCTATGCACAAACATGTTTTGTTTAAGTCATTGTGAATAAAGTTTTGTAATTTTCTCTGTAAAGATCTTGCATTTCTTTTGCTGGATTCATTCAGTAGGCATTTCATTTTTTTTTTTTTTGTCTTTTTTCCGTGTCCAGCAACGGATCGCAACCCTCAGTGTTGCCCCCGTACCGGGCCGGGGACCGGCAATGGGATCGCAAGCCTCGGCGTTGCTCCCGCGCCTCGCTCAGCCAGTGAGCGGGAGCCGGTCTGTATGTGGGATCCGAACCCTCGGACGGGAGCGCCGCCGCGCTTCCCAAGCGGCGCACTATCCAGTGCGCCACCGGGCCGGCCCGGCATTTCATATTTTTACACTATCATAAATGTATTATTTTAAAATGACATTTCCTAACTGATTTTTGACACCCTAACTGGAGTATATTAATGCAACTGATTTTTTGTATTGATTCTGTGTTCGGCAATATTGTGAACCTTTTTCATAACCCCTAACACTTCACCTTACTGTGCTGTTTAGGATCGAGTACAGCGTTGAATAGAAATGGTGAAAACCAGAATCCTTTTGTATAGCCCGTGATCTTATTGGGAAATACCGTCCTAGTTTTCTAAGGTTTTTTTTTTTTTTTTTTTTTTTTTTTGTCCTTTTGAGACCGGCCGCACCGTGCTCAGCCAGTGAGCGCTGTGAGCGCACCGGTCATCCCTACATAGGATCCGAACCCGTGGCAGGAGGGCTGCCGCGCTCCCAGCGCCGCACTCTCCCGAGTGAGCCACGGGCTGGGCCCTAAGTTTTTTGTTTTTTTTTTTAAATCATGAATGTGTATTTAAAAATATATCTTTTTGGCCCTACATATTTTGATAATTCTATCTGGTTTGTCTCCTTTATTCTGTTAATTGTGTAAATTATACTGTAGATTTTTCACAGTTAAATCATCCTTGCATTTTGGGGATAAACTTTAGGTAAGATTATCTTGGAAGGAGTAAGTTCAGCCTGTAATTTTTTTTCTTACACTTTTTTGTCTGGTTATGGTGTACCAACCACGTAAAATAAATTGAGGCATATTCTCTCGTTATCTATTCTTTGCCATGAAAATTAAAAGACTCAGTAGGAATATATGTTCCTGGATTCTGAGGGTCAGTGAGAACATTTAAAGGTTGCTTCATTTCACTTTATGACTGTATAGTCTATTAAATTATAGGTTAGAGGTAAAGAAGGAAAAGAAAGGATGTGCTTATATCCCCATGAGAAAATAGGACATTGTTAAAACAGCCTCATTGGTCCAAGGATTCACACTGATCATGGGAACTTGGTTTCCTACAGAAAATTGATTCTGAGCTAGCAGTTTTTGTGAGAATGTTTTTCCTAAAGGGCTATTACATTTAACACATTAGAAGTTCTGTTTCTTGGGCTGGCCCGGTGGCGCACTGCTACAGTGCGCCGCTTGGGAAGCGCGGTGGCGCTCCC
>NW_007730923.1:141665-141963 GCF_000696425.1 Galeopterus variegatus | reverse complement strand
TTGCCGGACACGAAAAAAGACAAAAAAAAAAAAAAGAAGAAGTTCTGTTTCTTTATTTGCAGGAGATCCTGGGAGCACTAGATTTATAGAAGTGCTTAATTAGTCTCTACAAACTGAGGACAGAGAAGACTTCAACGTATGTCATTTAGTTTATAAATACCTTTCAGGGGTAAAAAAATATTTCATACACATAAAGAGAAGTAAGTATTTTTCTCAATTACAGTCAAACGCCAAGAGAGCTTATGGCTTCAGTGTTATAGCATTGGTCAAAAGTAAACAAACAAAAACAAGAACAAAA
>NW_007730923.1:138173-140831 GCF_000696425.1 Galeopterus variegatus | reverse complement strand
GTCTGTACGTGGGATCCGAACCCTCGGCGGGAGCGCCGCTGCACTTCCCAAGCGGCGCACTATCACAGTGCGCCACTGGGCCGGCCCCTAAAAGTATAATTTTTTAAAAAATTAAAGTATGACTCTCACACAAATTTATAGTCAAAGACATAAACTAATTCCTGAGGGAATAAGCAGGATGGTAAAGCTGATTCAGAGTGTTTGAAAGGCAGATGCTAGATTAGATACAAAACAGGCAGTAACCTACAGCGTGATAACACTGCAGCCTTTGGGGTTATCTCTTCTACTGGACAGAAACCTTATGCATCCACACTACATAAAGATCTACCAGCTAGCATGCAACTTCAGAGTCTTAGTGCTGATCACTAGTAAATAGTAAATCACACGATGGTATATTTTCTTGGGGAATCAAATAGTCCTTGAGACGGCCTGTTAGATAATGCTCTGGTATGACACTGAAACGACTTGCGGTCTTATTTCCATGTTTTGGATACTTTTTCTTAACAATTCATCTAACTGTTGAATGCCTACTATGTGCTGAGCACCCTCCTAGGATACTAAGGTAACTAAGACTTGATCCTTGCTTTCAAGCACCTTATAGTCTAGTGGGGAGAGAGAGCCGTGTAAACAGCTAAACTCAAGAATGTACTGTAGGGACTATAATAAGTTTCCACAGAGTCCAGGGGCCACCAAGGAGGAGTAGCCAGGTCTACGGGGAGACCAAAAAGGTCAGAGGCGTTTCCATGGTGCTGGGGAAGGAGGTTATTCCAGGCAGGGAGGACAGTCCGTCAGAGGCAAGAAGGTATAAAGTTTCAGTCACTTTACTTGTCACAACCACAGAGGTGGCCTTTGATTACATGCTGTCCTGAACTGTCACTTAGCTGCTTTGTGTAAGGTCAACATTTCAGCAACATTATATGCTCGGAGAGGTGAAATGCGGGGCAGAAATGGTCTTGCACTCCTTTGCAAAAAAGAGGCAGTGGGCGGTTGATGGGATTTGTAAAAATCAGGAGAACTGACATTTGGAACCCACCTTCAGATCCCAGCCCCACCATCTGCTAGCGGTGGGACCTTGGGGAAGTTAGTTAACCTCTCTCTGTGAGTTGTTAAAAGAATAAACTTAGGCAAATTAAATTTAACAAAGTTTAAGTTGGCAAGAAAAGAAAAACAATAAAAACAACTCGTGAATGGAGCAGCCCCGAGAGTCAGAACAGATTCAGGACTCCACAGAAGCCACATGGTCTGTTAAGATTTATAGACAGAAAAAGGAGAGGCGGTACGGGACAGTTAGCTGCCTGCAATCGGCTGCGATTCAGCTATGGTCACAGAAGCACACTTCTAGTTAGGTTTTCAATTTGTTTGCGTACTAGGTTAGGTTGTGGTTCACATGTAAGAGCTCAAATATGAAAGTACAGAGGCTTTCTCAGGCCAAAATTTTTTGTTTGAAATAACAGAGTCCCAAAATCCACCCATCATTAGCACCACGAGGTATAAATGAAGCATAATGTTTATCTGGAAGTTCACAGGCAGGAAGAGAGCAGAGTCCAAAGATCACTGTCCCTTTGCCATCCTGCAGGGCAGTGTGCTGGGCTGGGCAGGGGCTGCAAGTCCCCAGTGGAAGGTCCCACTTCCACACTCACACTCCACGTGGAGGGGGGCAGCGGGAACATTTGGGTGCAGCCATAATTATGGGCACTTCCTAGAGAGGAAATGGTCTTTTTAGAAGGAAGAATCTCCAGATGCACCCTTGGCTTCCACCTGTGGGACCTGCCAGGTCGGCTTCTTACACGGCATTCTGATACATCCAGGTCCTTCTGGACTTGTTTCTCCCCTCACCTCATCTGTAATATTGGAGCATGAATATTAAAACCTATGTCGGTGTTCCTGTGAGGCTTACATGTACTAGCAGGCACTTCATTAGTGGCAGCTGAGTGACTTGCTTCACCAGCATGAGCTTCAATAATCCCACATCACTTTTATTTCTGAAAGTAATAACTCAATTTCAGCATATTCAAATTAGCCCATTATTACTTTCTTGGGATCCTCCTCCCAACGCAGGAACCCAGATGTGGGCAGGCCCTCTGAAGCCGAGGCAAGACGTGACTCGCAGTGAAAACAGACAGCAGGGGAGGGATGGTGACAGCCACGCTGAAGCAGCATCCATGCTGTTGGAAGGGTCACATCCACAGCAATGTGGCCCTTGCTCCTCTGTGACCCCCCATGGTGAATACAAATTCCCATCACGGCCGCAATGCTCCTGAACAGGGACAGCCCCTCATTCTCGACTCTGGCTTGGTCAAGGCCCCGTGTACTGTCCCTTACGCCCACTGCGAGCTGAGGAAGAGGAAGCAGGACTGTCACACCGTGCTCCCTGCCGGGTTTGTCTCAGCAGCCACATGCTCCGTTTGTTCACACTGACTTTCCCCAGAGGGTTTCTTGGGCCTCCGTGCCTGAAAACAGCACTCAGTCCTTCAGAAAGTCCCAATAATGTTGGGCCGGTCCGGTGGCGCACTGCTACAGGGCGGCGCTCCCGCCGAGGGTTCGGATCCCATGTGGAGACCGGTTCCCGCTCACTGGCTGAGCTAGGTGCGGGCACGGCACCAAGGGTTGCAATCCCGTTGCCGGTCACGAAAAAAGACAAAAAGGAAAAAAAAAAAA
>NW_007730923.1:132876-137811 GCF_000696425.1 Galeopterus variegatus | reverse complement strand
TAGGTGCGGGCACGGCACCAAGGGTTGCAATCCCGTTGCCGGTCACGAAAAAAGACAAAAAGGAAAAAAAAAAAAAGAAAGTCCCAATAATGTTGAATCTCCAAAGGGAAGGTGTCCACAGTACTCCTCAAAACTGTCAAGGTCATGAAAAGCAAAGAAAGGCCGGGGATGGCTACAGACGAAAGGGACGTGAGGACTGAAGGCAATGCAGCTCCTGGAACAGAAAAAGGAAGTTAATGGAAAAACTGGTGACATCAGAATGAATTTTGACACTTAGTTAATAGTAATGTGCTAATATTGGTTTCCTGGTTTTGGTAAAGTTGCCATGGTTATGTAAGATGATAACGTTAGGGGAAACTGAAACTGGGTGAGGGGTATACAGAAACTTTGCAAATTTTCTATAAATCTAGAATTATTCCAAAATAAAAAGTTTATGTTTAAAGAGACACAGAGAGAGAGAGAGAGAATGTGTGTCCAGGTCTTAGTCCCTTTCCTCTGAGGAAAGTCTCTAGTCCATATACAAAATTATTCACCTCTTTCTCATCTACCGGTTTCTTTAAAAAAAAAAAAAATTCTTTTTTGGTAAGGAAACTAGTTCAACCAAAAACATGGACATGTTTACCCTTTGCATACAGTACCTATAAATGACACGATTCTTCCCAGATTAGAGAAAAATCTCTACCACAAGGACTGAGAAGTAGCTGGAAAATTCTAAACAGCAGCTTCTCTCACTAGGAAGCTGCAGAACTCTGCCCAATCACGTCCCCATCATAGAAACTACTCTTATTTTTGGTATAAATCAATGAGAGTAAAATAGTTGCCACATATTTTTAAAGATTAATAAACAAATTGCATTAGTATGTTTTCTGAGGCTTATAACAAAACCCCTGAAACTAGATAATTTGTAAAGAAATAAAATTTATTTTTTACCATTTTGGAGGCTGGGAAGTCCAAAGTCCAGGGAACACACCTTAGCTGGAAAATTCTAAACAGCAGCTTCTCTCACTAGGAAGCTGCAGAACTCTGCCCAATCATGTCCCCATCATAGAAACTACTCTTATTTTTGGTATAAACCAATGAGAGTAAAATAGTTGTCACATATTTTTAAAGATTAATAAACAAATTGCATTAGTATGTTTTCTGAGGCTTATAACAAAACACCTGAAACTAGATAATTTGTAAAGAAATAAAATTTATTTTTTACCATTTTGGAGGCTGGGAAGTCCAAAGTCCAGGGAACACACCTGGTGAGGGCCTTGTTCTTGGTGGTGACAGTAACCCAGAGATGCAGGGTGTCACATGGCAATAATGGTGGAGCAGAGAGAGAGCCAAGCTTCCCACTCGCTCTCCTGAGAAAGCCATCAGAACCTCGCCCATGACCACCATGAAGCCATCAATGGATTAATCCATTCACGAGGGCACAGTCCTCACAAATTAATCTAATTTAAAGGCCCCACCTTTCAATTACCATAATAGGATTTCCCACCTTCTTAACACTGTTGCAATAGAGATAAAGTTTCCAGTACACTATCCTGTGCGGATGCATTTAACCCATAGCATGAACCAAGAACTACTTATTTACAAATCTTGACCCATGGAGAAGCGTCATTTGCATCTTCTGACTGAAAGAAGTTGTCTGGTTCTCTCATAGGATAAAATGACCCCAAATGAATTATCTCATTCAGTGAATATACATTTTTGACATCTGTGTTGGTGTCTTTTTGTTGGTAGAACTACCGAATGACTTAGCTATGTGTGTGTCAGTAAAGTGTTCAGCAGCCTCTGCCCTGGTTGCCAGTGTCCTGTATCAAAGCCATTTTTATGCAGCCCTGGAGGGCAGGTGTTTGTGTCCAGGTATCTTGACATCTGACATTGACCTAGTGCCGCCACAGGTTCCCTAAGGGAGAACATGAGGTGGGGTGGCAAGGTGATTTTCCTGGACATACATGAAAAACAGACGTTCCAAAACTGAAGAAAGAGTCAGAGAGTTTCAAGTAAATAGTGACAGAGTAATGAGCCAACGGCCATCACTCTCAGTAGCCTGACATTGTTCCAGTCTGGATGCTGATCAATTATTGAAATCTTCCCAAAGTTCTTAGCAGCATTTAGGCAAGAAGCCCACATTTCCTGTGCAGTCAGCTGAGGCCGCTGTGCTGCACCTGCTTTAGCAGACTGACTGGTTACACTGTTCTTCATGATTTCTTCAAGATGGAAAAGGAGGACCCAGCTGAAAACCAAGAGTCCATCCTCATGTAGTAGGATGGAGGGGGACTGGGGTGGGCACACTGCGAGTCCTTCTGAGCATCGTATCCCAAAACGAGTTCTATTTTAAGATCCTAGGTATTGTGAATGTTCAATTTGAATGTGTAAGTTGGGGATTTTATCAGTCATGGTTCTTTGTTGTAAGCAAACAGAAATCAAATGTGGCCAATTTAAACAGAAAAGAAATTACCATCTTTTATTGATTCTTATACACACATTGTTTTTCAATTTTAACATCTTTTTAAAAAATTGTATTAGCATGTTCATCTTTACTAATCGTACTAATTCTTTGTGCCCCTTATCCAATCTCTCCTTTTCCCCTTTCTTCCTCCCCTTCCCCTTCTAATAACCATAGATTTGTTCTCCCCATCTGATAGATTAGCTGCTCCTCTGCTGGTTTGTTGCCCAGATGATCCGTCCAGTGCTGAGACAGGTGTGACCAAGTCCTCCCCTATTACCGTAAAGCAGATGCTGCTTCTGTTACTCTGGAGTGTGCTCTGTGGAGAGAGGACCTCTTCTTCTCGTTTTGGTCTTCTCTGGTGCCCTCCCTTATGTCAATGCAGTTGAGAGTCAGGCCTGCCATCTGCATGGTGGCTGTGGCTGCTGCTATGGAGACTAGACGCTTTTGTGGCAGTCATGGCAATTGTGGTGGCTGTGGTGGGTAACCAGGGTGGCAGCAGCGTGCCCAGTTGCGGCTGGGTTCAGCCTCCCCCAGCTGCACGCTTCATGCTAAGATGTTGTTGTGGAGCAGCTGGGAGGAGAAGGAGAAGGGAACCATCATCTTTAATTTTGTGTTACTCCTAAATATTCTTGTGACAAATTATTTGCTGATTATATGTACTGCAAGTATCTTCTCTATTTGTGACTTGTCTTTTGTTTTCTATGAGGACATTTTGATGAATGAAAGTTCTTAATTTGAATGTAGTCTCATTTATCAATCCTCTGTGGTTAGCACTTTTTAAAAAGTCATTTTGGCTTTTTCAAGTTTCACGGAAAATTCCGTTCAGATTTTATTAGGGTTACATTGAATCTGTAGATGAAGTTGGGGAGGACTGGTATCTTTATATCTTTCTATGCATGAAATATATCTTCATTTTTTTTAGGTCCTCTTTAAAATGTCTTTTAAGAAAGTTTTACACTTTTCTGCATATAAATCTTTTGTTAGATTTATTTCTACATACTTTGTGGCTTTTTAATGGGTGTATTTTTTTCTTTTCTTTTTTTTATTGTGGCAAAATTTAAATCATATAAAAGTTACCATTTTAACCCATTTTTAAGTGTACAGAGACATTAAGTACATTCACATTGTTGTGCAAGCATCACCACCATCCATCTTCAGAACTTTTTCATTCTGTACCCGTTGAATAACTCGCCATTCACCTCTTACCCAAGCTCCTGGTAACCGCTGTTCCAACTTTTTGTCTCTATAAATTTAAAACTCTAGGTATTGCATATAAGTGGAAAAATACAGCATTTTACTTTTGTATCTGTTTTATTTCACTTACTATACTGTCTTCAGATTTATCCATGGTGCAGCTTGTATCACAATTTTAATCTTTTGTGGTTGAATAATATTTCATTGCATTATTTACCACATTTTGTTTATCCGTTCATCCATCAATGGACATTTGGGTTTTTTCAACCTTTTGGCTATTGTGGATAATTCTGCTATGAGCATGGGTGTACAAATGTATCTTTGAGCTTCTGTTTTCTTTTCTTTTTATTTTTTTTTCTTTTTGTTGAAGACTTTACCTTGAGACATAATGCAAAAATCATACAGGAACACATGGAAAAGTAAGACATAATCACAATTGAGTGAAGACAATCTAACCAGAAAGCTTTAATGCCTGTCAGCTAATGCTGAAGCTGGAGTTCTGGGCGTATGACCTGCTGCAGGGCTGAAAGAAGTGGATGATTAGTATTCCTCTCCTTTTCCCCACCCTCTCCTTCAACAGAATCCACACCCCAACCTACGCATAATCCTTCTCGAGGGCAGCCGTGTCCTCACAGGCCTCAGAAAACTCTCCTTCGTCCATCCCATCCCCCACGTACCGGTGAATGAAGGTACTCCTGGCATACATCGAGTCAAACTTGTGGTCCCAGCGAGCCCAGGCCTCAGCAATGGCTGTGGTATTGCTCAGCAAGCACACAGATCACTGTACATTGGCCAGGTCTCCACCGGGTACCTCAGTGGGAGGCTGGAAACTAATGCCAACCTTGAAGCCAGTGGGGCACCAATCTACTTTCAATTTTTTAAATGTATATACTCAGAACTGGAACTGCTGCCTCAGATGGTTTCTCTGTTTAATATTTTAAGAAACTGCGATACTGTTATCCAAAGCCACTGAACCATTTTACATTCCCACCAGCAATGCACGAGAGTTCAAATTCCTCCATATTCTCACCAACATGTGTTGTTTACTGTTTCTTTTTTTGTTTTGATATTAATCATACCGTGTGTGAAGCAATATCTCATTGTGGTTTTTATTTGCATTTCCCTAATAATTAATGATGTTGAGCATCTTTCCACATGCTTTTCAGCAATTAGTGTATCTTCTTTGGAGAAATGTCTATTCAAGTAATTTGCCCATTTTTCAACTAGGTTTTTTTGTTGTTGGTAAGTTGTAGGAGTTTTTTTTTTTTTTTTTTTTTTTTTTTTTTTCCGTTTCCGGC
>NW_007730923.1:131289-131876 GCF_000696425.1 Galeopterus variegatus | reverse complement strand
TTTTGTCTTTTTCCGTGTCCGGCAACGGATCGCAACCCTCAGTGTCACCCCCGTACCGGACCGGGACCAGCAACGGGATCGCAACCCTCGGTGTTGCTCCCACGCCTCGCTCAGCCAGTGAGTGGGAACCGGTCTGTATGTGGGATCCGAACCCTCGGGCGGGAGCGCCGCCGCGCTTCCCAAGCGGCGCACTATCCAGTGCGCCACTGGGCCGGCCCTAAGTTGTAGGAGTTTTGTATAAATTATGGATATTAATTCCTTACCAGATATATGGTTTATCTTTTTTTTCTTTTGTTGCCAGTGCTTTGGGGGTCATATCTAAGAAATCATTGGGCAATCCAATGTTGGATTTGAAGATTCCTCCTATATTTTCTCTTCATATTTTTATAGTTTCAGCTTTTAGACTTAAGACTTCAATCCACTTTGAGTTAATTTTGGGGGCTGGCTGGTTAGCTCACTTGGTTAGAGCATAGTGTTGATAATACCACAGTCAAGGGAAAGAAAGAAAGAGAGAGAGACAGAGAGAGAGAGAGAGAGAGAGAGAGAGAGAGAGAGAGAGAGAGAGAGAGAGAGAGAGAGAGAGAGAG
>NW_007730923.1:126147-131279 GCF_000696425.1 Galeopterus variegatus | reverse complement strand
AGAAAGAAAGAAAGAAAGAAAGAAAGAAAGAAAGAAAGAAAGAAAGAAAGAAAGAAAGAAAGAAAGAAAGAAAGAAAGAAAGAAAGAAAGAAAGAAAGAAAGAAAGAAAGAAAGAAAGAAAGAAAGAAAGAAAGAAAGAAAGAAAGAAAGAAAGAAAGAAAGAAAGAAAGAAAGAAAGAAAGAAAGAAAGAAAGAAAGAAAGAAAGAAAGAAAGAAAGAAAGAAAGAAAGAAAGAAAGAAAGAAAGAAAGAAAGAAAGAAAGAAAGAAAGAAAGAAAGAAAGAAAGAAAGAAAGAAAGAAAGAAAGAAAGAAAGAAAGAAAGAAAGAAAGAAAGAAAGAAAGAAAGAAAGAAAGAAAGAAAGAAAGAAAGAAAGAAAGAAAGAAAGAAAGAAAGAAAGAAAGAAAGAAAGAAAGAAAGAAAGAAAGAAAGAAAGAAAGAAAGAAAGAAAGAAAGAAAGAAAGAAAGAGAGGAAGGAGGTGAGTTAATCTTTGTATATAGTGTGAGGGAAGTGTCCAACTTTATTTTTGCATGTGGATGTCCAGTTGTCCCACCACACTTTGTTGAAAAGACTGTCTTTTCCAACTGGATGTTTTAGCACCCTTGAAAATCATTTGATATGCTGTATATGTGAAGTTTGTCTCTGAACTTTCTACTCTATTGCATTAGTTTGTATGTCTTTGTTTATGCCAGTACCACAATGTTTTGATTACTGTAGCTTTGTAGCAAAGTTTTAAAATCAGGAAGTGTAAGACTTTCAACTTTGTTCTTCTTTTTAAAGATTATTTTGGCTACTCAGGGTCCCTTGAAATACCATATAAACTTTAGGATAAATCTTTCTATTTCTACAAAAAACATTGCTGGGATTCTGACAGGGATTGTGCTGAATCTGTAGAAAACTTTGGGTAGTGTCTTAGTCAGTTTCGTGTTGCTATAACAGAAATATCTGAGACTGCATAATTTATAAGGAAAAGAGGTTTATTTGGCTTACAATTCTGGGACAGCTGCATCTGGAACAGGCCTCAGGCTGCTTCTATTCATGGTGGAAAATGGCAGGCAGCTGGTGGGTACAAGCTGATCACATGGCAAGATGAAGTAAGAGAGAAGAAGTGAGAGAGAGAGAGAGAGGAGGTGCCAGGGTCTTTTTAAGCAATGAGCTCTCACGGGAACTAATACAGCAAGAACTCACTCATTAATCCCCCCTCCCCTAGGGAGAGCATTAATCCATTCATGAGGGATCCACCCCCATGACTCAATCAGTTTCCAACACTGCCACATCGGGGATCAGATTTCCACACGAGTTTTGGAGGGGACAACACATCCAAACTCCGTCAGGTAGTATTGTTACCATAACAATATTAAGTACTCTAATCCATGAACATGTGATATTTTTCCATTTGCTTATATCTTCTTTGATTTCTTTCAGCAATATTTCATAGTTATTCTACTTGGAGTTTGTTGAGAATCTTGCATTTGTAGATTTGCATCTTGCATCAAACTTGGGAAGTTTCCAGTCATCATTTCTTCAAATAATTTCTCTTCCCATTTCTCTCTTTTTTCTCCTTTTGAAACTCTACAATGCATAAATTGGTCTGCTTCATGGCACCCTACAAGTCCCTTAGGTTCTGTTCACTTTTCTTTAATCTTTTTTCTTTCTCTTCCTCAGACTCAATATTTTCAATTGTCCTATCTTGAAGTTCGTTGATTCTGTCTTCTGACCTGCTTCAAATATTCTTTTGAATCCCTCTAGTAAATTTTTCATTTCAGTTATTATACTCAGCTCCAAAATTCCTTTTTGGATCCTTTTTATGTTTTCAGTATCTTTACTGATATTTCTTTTTGTTCATACATTGTTTTCCTGACTTTGTCCACATCTTCCTTTATTTTATTTTATTTTTTAAAGTATTTTCTTCCTTTAAATACAATTAAGGTTTAAGAAAAAGTTTGTTTAATGTGGAACTATTTATGTCAAATGATAAAAATATTAAATTGTTATTTTTTTCATGTTTAAGCACTGTTAAAATCACTTATATAATGCCCCTAAATAATATTTTACCAGCTTTTGAGACTAAATCCTAAGTGTCCATGTTTCACATCTTCCTCTAGTTCTTTAAAAATCTTTAAGACAGTTGTTTTAAAGTCTTTGTCCAGTAAGACAACGTCTAGTCTTCCTCAAGGACTGTTTCTATCTGTTTTTTTTTTTTTTTTTCCTTTGAGTGGGCCATACTTTTCTTTGTGAGCCTCATGATTTTTTTTGAAAACTGGACACTTAAATATTATGATATGGCAACTGTGGAAACCAGAGTCATCCCCTTCCCCAGGATTTGATTATTTTGTTTGTGTGTGAGAGAGAGTGTATGTGTGTTTGTGTTGTGTGTGTTTTAAATTGATGTAGGTTGTCTCTGTGCTGAAAATCAGCCTAAAGTATAAGTTTCAGGTCTTCTCAGCCTTTTCTGAGCTTGCATATTTCCCTGGCATGCACAGTGACTTTCTAAATTCCCTGTACATGTGGTTCCTTTTGAAAGTCCTAATCCTTAAATGTCTGGCTTCCAGAGGTGAAAGGAGGAAAAATGAAAAAATACAAGATACTGTCTCTTTAAATCACCTGGAAGCCATTTCAGCCAGTGGGGGTTACAACTGTGGTAGCCCACTTCTGCATTTGCACCTCCACAATCAAAAGGAGCAATTGGTAATCAGAATGCAGATCTTTTTTTTTTTCCTTTTTGTCTTTTTTCGTGACCGGTAATGGGATCGCAACCCTCAGTGTCGCGCCCGCACCGCGCTCAACCAGTGAGTGGACTGGTCTCTATATGGGATCCAAACCCTCGGTGGGAGCGCCGCCACGCTCCCAAGCGCCGCACTCTACCGAGTGCGCCACCGGGCTGGCCCAGAATGCAGATCTTTGATATTTGGAGAGTAAGTTTCTTTTTGCCCACCTTGGCACCTGTAAGCCACTCTAGGAATGACATCGTATTAGTCTATTTCCATTGCTTATAACAAAATACAGGGAACTGGGTAATTTATGAAGAAGCAACACTTCCTACTTACGTTTCAGAGGCCGGGAAGTCCACAGTCCAGAGAACACATCTAATGAGGGCCTCATTCTTGGTGGTGACTCTAGTGATGCAGGGTATCACATGGTGAAATGGCAAAAACAAGAGAGAGAGACTACCTCCTCATACACTCTCCTTTGAAAGCCCTTAGAACCATGCCTCTGACCACCATTAAACCATCAACTTATTAATCCATTTAGTAGTTGTATTAGTCTGTTTCTGTTGCTTGTAACAAAATACCTGAAACTGGGTGATTTATAAAGAAAATGAAATGTATTGCTTAGAGTTTCTGAGGCTGGGAAGTCCAAAGTTCATATGGTGGTGGTAACAGTGATCCAGGGTCCTCACATTGCAAGATGGTGGAAGCAGAGAGAGCAGGAGAGACAGACTCCTTTTAAAACCCTTAGAACCACACCCATGACCACCATTTTTAATCTATTCACTAGTGCACAGTCCTATAATCCAATCACCTTTTCATGCCCCACCTTTCAATTACTACAGTAGGATTTCCCACCCTTTTAACAGTCACAGTCAGAGCTAAGTTTCTAATACATAAAACTTGGGGGACACAATTCAAGCTTCGATGAGTTTTGGGGGGGCATAATTCAATCCACTCCAGTAGAGCATGGTCCTCACAATTTAACCATTTTTTCAAGAACCCACCTTTCAATTACCATAATAGGATTTCACACCACCCCTAACACTGTTGCAGTAGGAGTTAAGTTTCTAATACATGGACTTTGGGAGACAATTTAATCCAAGGCAGCCAGTATGGCTGCCTGCCAAAGGGCTGAATGGAATGAATAGTAGCTACTTCTCTAATAGCTAAAATTGACCAAAATTAATGTCAATTGACTGTCCAAGCCTTTCCCTTGAAGCTGCAAGAAATTGAACAGACAGATTCTGCTAGTACAATTGTGTTCAACCAAATCTTATATAATTCCTAATACATTTTAATGTGTTTAAGTTTGTCTATGTAAACAATCATCTGTCAAAATTAGCTTGATTTTATTCTATCCTAATATTATGCCTTTTAAAACTCTTATTGTGCTATTTTCAGTGATTTAATGATAAGAGAAGGAAATCTGGAAAAGAAATGTAAACTTTGAATCATTAAGATTAATTGATTGATTCTGTAAATCTGGGTTAGGGTTAGGGTGTTAGTATCTGCATTTTTGATAAGCTCTCCCAAATAATTCTGATACACATGAAAGTCTGAGACCAATGTCCTAGTACAATAAACCTCACTATTCTTCTTAAGCACTAATTTGATTTCTTGCAGAAATGGGAAACCTAATCCTAAGATTTATATGAATTTGTAAGGGACCCCACACAGCCATAACAATCTTGAAAAAGAACAAAGCTGGATAATCCATAGTTCCTAATATCGAAATACCACAAATCTACAGTAATCAAAACAATGTGGTACTGACATAAGGATAGACATATACATATATATTAATAGTATAGAATTCAGAGTCCCCAAATAAACACCATAGGGTCACTTGATTTTTTACAAGAGTGCCAAGACCACTCAATCAGAGAAAGAATATTCAACAAATGGTGCTGGTACAACTGGGCACCCACAAACAAAAGAACTAATGTGGACACCTACATCACACCATAAACAAAAATTAATTCAAAATGGACCAAAGACCTAAATGCAGGTTTATAAAACTATAGCATATTTAAAATCTTCTATATTATTGTTGATTTCCTGCTTAGTTATTGTGTCAAGTATTGAAGGTGGGGTATCAAAGTCTTCAACTTTGTTGAATTGCTATCTCTCCCCTTTATTTCTGTCACTTTTTGTTTCATGTATTTTAGGGCTCTGTTATTAGGTGCATATGTGTTTATAATTGTTATATCTTACTGATGGATTGACCCTTCTCTCATTACAAAGTGTCCCTTGATATCCACTAACATTTATTAAAAGCCTATTTTGCCTGATATTACTTTGCCTGATACCTACTTCAGCTCTGTTTTAACTGATTGTTTTAGTCTGTTTTGTGTTTCTATAACAGAAATACCTGAGACTGGGTAATCTATAAAGAAGAGAGGTTTATTTGGCTTACAATTCT